>NC_066889.1:24935237-24941318 GCF_022985175.1 Labeo rohita | reverse complement strand
AGCTAATTTCAATATTGTTTACAAGGTTTTTCTCATGTTTAGCACATTGCTATGCAGTTTCTAAAGAGTTTTGACTGTTTTTAGCAAGTTGCTAGCAAGATTGCTAAGGTGTTCTCTGTTTGGCGCATTCCTATACAGTTGCTAAAGAGTTTTAACTGTTTTAGCAAGTTGCTAACTAAAATTGCTAAGGTGTTCTCTGTGTTTAACGCAACGTTATGCAGTGGCTAGCGAGTTTCAACTGTTTAACAAGTTGCTAGCAAGATTGCTACGGTGCTTTTGTGTTTAACACATTGCTGTTCAGCTGCTAAAGTGTTTCAACTGTTTTTAACATGTTGCTACATTTAAAAAACCCCCGCTTAAACCAGCCTAGGCTGCTCTTAGCTGGTTTAAGATGGAAGTAGCTGGTTTTAGCTGGTCTCCCAGCCTGGCCAGGCTTGTTTTAGCTGGTCGTTCCAGCTTGTCTCCCAGCCTGACCAAATAAGGAAGTGGCCAAAACCCCTCTAAAACCAGTCTGCTGACCAGCTAACCCTGGTGAAGAAACCAGCATATGCTGGTAGGTATGTTTTGATGCTGGTTTAAGCTGGTCCTTTGCTGGTTTTGCTGGTCATGTTGCTGGTCAAGGACCAGCATAAACCAGCAAAGGACCAGCTTAAACCAGCAAAGGACCATCTTAAACCAGCAAAGGACCAGCTTAAACCAGCAAAGGACCATCTTAAACCAGCATCAAAACCTATCTAACCAGCATATGCTGGTTTTTTCACCAGGGAAGACCAACCTGGATGACCAGCTTAGGCTGGTTTTAGCTGTTTTTTTTTTTTTTTTTCAGCAGGATTCTTTTTTGTTTAGCACATTGCTATGCAGTTGCTAAAGTGTTTTGACTGTTTTTAACAAGTTGCTAGCCAGATTGCTAAGGTGTTCTTTGTTTTAACGCATTGCTATACAGCTGCTTAAGAGTTTCGACTGTTTTTACCAAGCTGCTAACAAGATTGCCAAGGTGTCATTTGTGTTTAACACACTGTTATGCAGTTGCTTAAGTGTTTCAACCGTTTTTAGCAAGCTGTTAACAAGATTGCAGAGGTGTTTTTTGCGTTTAACGCAAGTTTTTAGAAGATTGCTAAGGTGTTCCTTGTGTTTAGCGCATTGCTATGCAGTTGCTAAAGTTACAATTGTTTTTAGCAAGTTGCTAACAAAATTGCAGAGGTGTTTTTTGTGTTTAACAAGTTTTTAGCAAGTTGTTAGCAAGAATGCAAAGGTTTTTGTGTTTAATGCATTAAGCAGTTGCTAAAGTGTTTAAACTGTTTTTAGCAAGTTTCTTAGGCGTTCTGAGTGTTTTAGCGAATTGCTATGTGATTTATAAGATATTCCATGTGTTTTAGTCCATTGCTATGTGGTTGCTAAGGTGTTCTGGGTGATTTAATGCATCGCTATGCAGTTTCAAAGTTGTTCTGAATCTTTTCCCTTACGAAAATTTACCACGATTTCATTATAGTAAAAGAGTAGTAACCAGGTTTTTTGGTGCATTGGTTACAATTTGCATAACCACAGTTTTACTACAAATACCATGGTTAAATTATGGTTAGTGTAGTAAAACCATAGTTAATTTGTGGTTAGCATGGTTTAACTATAGTAACCATGGTTTTTTGTTTTAACCGTGGTTAATTCCAAGTGTTTTTTGCACAGTTCTATGTAGCTGCTAAGGTGTTAGGTGATTGCTAAGGAGTTTTTAGTTAATATTAAATAGTCATTCTGGTGGAAATTATGGCCACCATAGTTACATTTTTGCATTAGTCACAAACAAATACAAGGTTAGCGCATGGAATTCCTCTATTTAAAGTCAACTGTAGAGCACAAATAAAAGCGATATTGGATCCTTTCTGAAATGTAAGTCTGGGACATTTTGTACATGTAACGAGCTTAAATGACAAGGAGGAATACAATCAGGAAAGAACTACAAAAACTCAAGTTAAGAAGAACCAAAAATGCTACGAGGCTGACCAAACCAGAGAAACCAGGTGAACGAGGAAAAATTCTGACAGAAAGAGCAGCGACAGTGAGACATCCTTTGTACAGATCATATGAAATGGAATGAAAGTCTCCAAAAATTCCACAGACTATTAAGAAAAATACTCTGCAAGATAACAAAAACATCTGAATGGCATCACACTAGTGGTTTAGAAGACACAAGGTCAGATTTCTCAGCATATTCACAATAAATCAGCATTGCCTGCATGTTACTTGGCAACAGAGACTACCGGGTTCTGGAGAGGTCATAGAAGATTGTTTCATTACAAACACACAAAAAACCTCAAACCTGCAGAATTCATCCTCAATGCTCTAAAGGAAGTCTCCACACACAATTTCACTGTTGTCAATTGGGTTTATGTTCTTTTTTTATGAAATAAAAATGTTTTTAAAATAAAAAAAATATATATATTACAAATAAGAATTATTTCAGCAATTTGTATTCATAAATAATCATAAATATATGGCATAGTATATTCCATAAATTTTAAAATAAAAGTAATGTTTACTACATATGCATTAAATATCAATTATACTTAATAATAAAATTAAATATAAATATAAAAAATTAAAAAAATATTATACAAATGTAATAGAAGATTATGAAGATAACTTCTTTCTTTGCAATAATGTGAACTGAGAAATTGTGAGCTCATTTTGACCGATTTATTGCACAACAAGACATTAATAAATTAATTTATTATTATTTATTATTATTATTTTTCATCCTGAATGCTCTAAAGGAAGTCTCCACACACAATTTCACTGTTGTCAATTGGGTTTATGTTCTTTTTTATTAAATAAAAATGTTTTTAAATAAAAAATAATTAAAATAATATATATATATATATATATATATATATATATATATATATATATATATATATATATATATATACATATATATATATATATATATATATATATATATATATATATATATATATATATATAAATACACATATATATATATATATACACATATATATATACACATATATATATATATATATATATATATATATATATATATATATATATATAACAAATAAGAATTATTTCAGCAATCTGTATTCATAAATATATGGCATAGTGTATTCCATAAATTTTGTGAACTGAGAAATTGTGACCTCATTTTGACCGATTTATTGCACAACAAGACATTAATAAATTCATTTTTATTTTTTATTATTATTATTATTCATCCTGCATGCTCTAAAGGAAGTCTCCACACAAAATTCACTGATTTCAATTGGGTTTATCTTATTTTCTATTAAATAAAAAATGTTTTTAAATTAAATAAATAAAAAAACATTATTACAAACAAGAATCATTTCAGCAATTTGTTTTCATAAATATATGGCATAGTATATTATATAAATTTTAAAACACAAGTAATGTTTACTACATATGCATTTAATATCAAATATACTTAATAAAATTAAATATAAATACATAAAAAATTATACAAATGTAATAGAAAATTATAAAGATAATATTTTTGTTTGCAATAATGTGAACTGAGAAATTGTGGCCTCATTTTGGATGATTTATTACACAAAAAGACATTAAATAATTGTTTTATTTATTTATTTAACTATTTTATACTAGTTTAATGGGGTTCATTTTGATTTCATGCTGACCTTAAGGAACAGTTCACCCAAAATTAAAAAATATAATTTATTTAAATATACTTAATATAAACATCAAATAAAATTACATAAATTAATGCATTTATTTTAAACGTACATTTCTAACCAAAATTTGATCACCTTGCATTTTTTTACAGACGTTTCTGCAGTGCGTTGTGTGCATTGTGGGATTGCCTTTGCAATGCTGCAAAATTTGGCCAAATGAAAAACTCCTTCACATCAGGATCATGACTATAATGCCTTAAAACATTGCCTATGTAGGAGGCAGCTCACAGGTTTCAGAACAAAGCCTCATACTCCTTCAGTTTTGGATGACTTGCATTTAGACCGCATTTATGTAACCTTATGGCTAACACTGTAACCAAAAGCAGCCAGATAGTCGCAGAAACTCTGCGTATTTGGATCAGATTGCTAAATACTTTGGAAATGTTTTATCAACAAATGTTCTTCTGCACTCCAAAGATATTAGACTGCTATCCAAGGTCTCTGATTGCCTCGGCCATCCCAAGGCCTCATGTTCAGAGCCAGCATGGCTGGGTACCCTTGAGAGATGTGGGAGGTATCACTGGCGCTTTACCTCTGCGGAGGAGTTCATGCAGGCTCTCCGCGCTCTGGTTCAGGACGGCCCAGACCTCCTCCTCCTGCAGCGGGCCTCCTCTCACCTGCAGCGCCTCAGCCAGAGACACATGCATGCTGCCTGTAGGGTCACAATAAACAGAAATGTTATTCTTACAATCATTCTCAGTACTACGACACACTACATTAAAAATAACGTAGGACAAGACTTTATTTTATCCATCATCTTTTTAATGGAACATTTGATACATTCTGGCGTATGAATATATATTACATACAAGGAATCTAGGTATTGTGCTTTACTGCATGTACTCTTCCAGGAAGAGCCGTACTTTTATCGTCTCTCCTGAAGCTTGTATAATGTCATGCTGTTGACCTCGAAAGGCTGAATCATATGTTTCTCAGAGCAAGACAGAATACCACACATCCTACCGCAAGTTAAGTTAAGAGAAAAGTGTGATTAATGTCATTTTAAATACAATTCTGAAACAAAAAACTGTCCAACATTTGCCATAACGTCATAACACAAGCCAACCTGTTCGTGTCCCATCAGGTCTAATTGTTAGGGTGGGGACAGTTACACTCCTTGCAGTGAAATTGTTCGTTATTATGTCCAAACCTCTGCACTGCTGCCACAGCTGTAGTTACAAAAGGCCGTAAACCCCTGGAAATCCCAGCATGCTGTGAGGCAAGGGAGACAGGGGAAGCTCAGGGTTTAAGGGATTACTTTGGGACAGGCATTATGGGGGGCTACCTAAATACTTATGTGTTGCATTTCAATTGAACTGTGGAGTCAGAGTTTTCAGTCAGTGTGTGGCACATTAGGGGGGAGTGTCATCAGGGAACATTTGTGACTTCTGTCATTGTCATCTGTCAAGTTTGGAAATCATAAACAACTTTTTTTTATTATTATTATTTATTACAAATAATTAGATAATATACATTTTATTTTCTTATAAAATTATTTCATTTAAATATTTTACATATTTAATTTACAATTAAAAATGTGTACAAGTAGAAATAATTACATATATGGAAAAACAATAATATATTAATTATTAAATAAATTGTTTTCATTTTAAAACAACATCCTAAATTCATATAAATATTCTATATATGTATTTATTAGAATTATAATAATATAAAAATTATAATTCTAAATATCTATATCTTATATATATATATATATATATATATATATATATATATATATATATATATATATATATATATATATATATATATATATATATATATATATATATATATATATATATATATATATATATATATAAAATCTCTCTCTCTACTAAAAATTATAATTTGATAAAATGTTAAAATTTGATCATTTTAACATTTATATTAAAATTGATATAACTTAATTATAAAACACACAATGACATAAAATGAAAATAATTTTAAACGGTTTATTTTATTATAAAATAAATTGTAAAAATTATATATATAATTCTAATTAATTATAATTATATATATATATATATATATATATATATATAATTATATTAACAAATATAAATCTAAACAAAATGTGTGTGTACATATATATAGTGCTTTTATTTTATTATAAAATAAATATAAATTAAATTCTAAAATTTATATATAAATACATCAAAATATTATATAAATATATCTAAATATATCTAAATTAAAACATTTATTTTATATAGTGATTTTATTATAGTATAAATAAAATATTTTTAAAAAATTATACATTTTAAAAATATATATATATATATATGAGCTTTTATTATATTATAATATAATTAATAAAATATTATTATCCTCTTCCCTCCTAAGCCTGTAAAAAGTT
>NC_066889.1:24865237-24930237 GCF_022985175.1 Labeo rohita | reverse complement strand
ATATGCTTGATTCTTAATACTATGTTGTTACCTCAATGATCCACAGCTGTGTTTTTTTTTTTGTTTAGTGATAGTTGTTCATGAGTCCCTTGTTTGTCCTGAACAGTTAAACTGCCTGCTTTTCTTCAGAAAAATCCTTTAGGTCCCACAAAGTCTTTGGTTTTTCAGCATTTTAGTGTATTTGAACTCTTTCCAACAATGACTGTATGATTTTGAGATCCATCTTTTCACACTGAGGGACTCATATGCAACCATTACAAAAGGTTCAAACACTCCCTGATGCTTCAGAAGGAAAAACCATGCATTAAGAGCTGGGGAGTGAAAACTTTTGAACAGAATGAAGATGCGTACATTTTTCTTATTTTGCCTAAATATCATATTCTTTTCATTTAGTACTGCCCTTTAGAAGCTACAGGAGATACTTACATGTTTCCCAAAAGACAAGATAAGTTAAATTTACCCTGATCTTTAAATTCAAAAAGTTTTCACCCCCTGCTACTTTATTTCAAAACTATTTGAAGCGAAACCAGTTGACAACTATTGTTTTAAAACGACTGTTAACTTTTACAACTGTACTGCAGCATGATTTCTGACAACATGCTACTATAAAAGCAGATGAGAACAGTAGACCTCTGTCTGCAATAACGCAGATGACTGGAAGGACCAGATTACTGCACCATGATGAATCAGTGCATATTTTCTGCAGCGAAAACAAAACACACACTTTACAAGGTAGAACACCCTTTTACCCTAGATGACTCACTACTTGGCTAAAAGACTGACCCAGCCCCTGATCTTCTTTTCTCTTTTCCTATTCCACCACTTGTGCTTATGCAAGTCCATCATGATTGTTCGCTGCTCAGAGAGTCTATCATTTCTACCCTCGTCCCTGGCCCTTACTACTTAACATCCTCCCATTTCTAGTAATAACAAGGTTTCTATGGGGACCACAATTACGCCAAATGACTCCTCTTTTTCTCCTCTTCTTTCCTTCATGAGCTTCACCAGAATTTTACAGCCAGTTAGACTCAAAATGTTTAATTTATAAACTACACTGTTTTTATGATCTGAAACAAGTATCAACTTATATTCCAAAGCAACGTTCATAATGCAAGTATGCGAAACACGTGCAAAGCGCACACATTTGCATTTGTGCCGAATGGGAGAGGTACACAAGCCTAAGTTTATTTGGAGAGCGCATTTCCAACTAATTCGTTACAGCTTGGTGTGTATAATAGATGTTGTGTATAATGAATGCCACTACAAATTATGTTTGTTTTATACTTAGATTTTTCCATTCCTGTATGCTGTTAAATCCAACTCAAACAGCACTAAAAGTTATGTTTTCAGGAAACTCAACAGCTAAAGCAATTTGAAATCACCACAAAATGTATCATCACTAGCAAAATCATTGCAAAAATATAGTATATATTTGATATTTCCACCTTTCCCAATCTATTTCAATGCCAAAACCATTCCTACATTCAGTGTTTGATAGATCCTCCCTTCAATTCTGATTTAATGTCAGTTTTGCATTCTATTTTATAATGGCACCATATGCAATTCACACAGGGCGTTTCTGATCCCAGATCAGTGTGGGTGGGTGGCTTCTACAGCCTTTTTCTTTTCCCAATGGTGTGATCAGTAATTAAACCTCTAAAGTAGAGTTCTGGAGAAAACCAAAGGCCTCCGGAATAAAACTGCCCACTCGCGGCTGCTTCTCAGGGTCAGATGCACTGATGTCCGCCATGTGTTGAGCCTAGGCCAAAGGTACTATACGCTGGGACAACAGCCCGCTTTGATTTGAATATACCGGCAGAATGCACAATATACCAGCTTTCAATAAGTTTCCATCCTGGAAAAACCCAAAATATGTGAAGCATCTAGAGGGAAAAGGCTACAAACCCAAAACAGGATGAACGTTTTTATTTTAAAGCTCACTTTGCACGCCTTGTCTACCGCAACACAAAAGAGAAAATTAACCCTAGCGACAACACAGGAACATCCTGGTAACCACATATTACCTATGCATCATGTTAAAGCAAAAAGTAAAAGTCTAGGCTAGTTATTTATTTATTTATTTATTTATTTATTTATTATTTTTTTTTTTTTTAAAGTCTTTAATGCTCAACCAAGGCTGAATGTATTGATTAAAAACTACAGTAAAAACATTAATGTTGTGAAAAATTATTACAATTTAGAATAACTGTTTTGTATTTTAATGTATTTTATTTATTTTTGTGATGCAACGCTGAATTTTCAGCATCATTACTCCAGTCTTAAGCGTCACATGATCCTTCAGAAATCATTCTAATATGCTGATTTGCTGCTTAAGAAACATTCATTATTATTTTCAATGTTGAAAACAGTCATTCTGCTTTATATTTGTGTGGAAACTGACATTTTTGCATTGTATTAATGCAAAAGTAAAAGTGTAGTTATTTGTGTTTGTAACTTTTTTTTAAAGAAGGCTGCATTTATTGATGAAAAAATACAGTAAAACAATAACGTTGTGAAAAATGATTACAATTTAGAATAACTGTTTTATATTTGAATGTATTTTAAAATATAATTTATTTTTGTGCTGCAGAGCTGAATTTTCAGTATCACATGATCCTTCTGAATTCATTCTAATATGCTGATTTGCTGCTTAAGAAACATTCATTATTATTTTCAATGTTGTAAACAGTCGTTCTGCTTAATATGTGTGTGGAAACAGACTTAAGAATTCTTTAAAAAAAAGAAAAGCCAAAGAAAATTAACCCTAGTGACAACACAGGAACATCCTGGTAGCCACATATTACCTTTACATCAAGTTAATGCAAAAGTAAAAATCTAGTTATTTGTGTCTGTAAGATTTATTTTTTATTTTTCTTGAAAGAAGTCTCTTATGCTCACCAAAGCTGCATTTACTGATTTAAAAAATACAGTAAAAAAATAATAATACTGTGAAATATTATTACAATTTAGAATACCTGTTTTGCATTTGAATGCATTTTAAAATATAATTTATTTTTGTGATGCAAAGCTTAATTTTCAGCAGTCTTACTCCAGTCTTCAATGTCACATGATCCTTCAGAAATCATTCTAATATGCTGATTTGCTGCTTAATAAACATTCATTATTATTTTAAATTTTGAAAACAGTCATTCTGCTTAATACTTGTGTGGAAATTTTTTTAGGATTCGATGAACAATACATTATTTTTTTTAATTTTTTTTTTTTGTAACAAAAATCTAAATTTTGATCAATTTAATGCATCCTTGTCGAATAAAAAAAAAAATTGTTGAATAAAAAAAATTTCATTAAAAAAAAAAAAAAGACCTACTAACCCCAAACTTTTGAACTTTAGTATATCATTCTATAAAACATTTAAAGCTTTATTCCTGTTCACATCCATTTATCCCCAGACATCATTAAAAATATGCATCAGCACTGACTCAGAACAGAAAACTAAATCTGTCTGTAGAACATAAAGAAAGAAATGCCTTTAAAAGCATTTTCTCAGAATAAGCACAAAGCAAGCGATTGCAAATGCACTTCTGCAAAGTGGTGTTCAGAAAAACACCTCGCACAGACGACTGAATTTAGCCGAACTAAAAACCTGAGCTGTGTGCGGCTGGCGTGTAAAAGCGCACTGAACTGCGGTTCAGCAGAGATGGAATTTCCTCAGTGGAGACAGGCCAGAACAAAATAACACGCTGAAGGAGCAGAATTAGCATCAAAGGTGTGAGGGTGGGGTTTAATCCAGGCAGCCATCAAAACTGAGACTTCCGTTCAACTCGTTTCGCAATCTAGCGAGAAAGATCTTAAGTGGAAAAACCAGTGGACGCAAAGCTGGGTTCCGGCTTAAAATAACTCAAAACTTATGTTGTTCTTTGTGTGAAACCAGATTGTTGTGACACTTTCTCAAAGTCGCCTACAGAAGCTTCCTCTCCAGGAAACTGAATAAACATTTACACAAACGTAACACAAGCAAGCAAGCCAGCACTCGCTCCCTTTCATACCCACAAGTCACCTGTCAAATGCACCGTCCGAATGGCTGTTACATCACATAATAAGCACCATAATCCATCTGACAGGCTCAGAGCACACTGAAATACATAACAGCTGGATTCAGCAAGCCAAAGGTGACCTCATCCACTGGACATAGGTAAACCTCTTTCACATCCATCCAATTTCAGTCTACTAAAACTGATGGAAGCTTCAAAAATATGTCTCAAAGTTGTACTACCAAGTCTGAACCATCTCCTGTCCTGCACAAATGAACTTTGAGACATTTCTGTAGGCAAGAATACCAGATTCGCAGATGCAAGCAGTGCCCGAACTGCATGAACTGCAATGGAGACCTGAAACAAAAGATCCATTGAGCTCGGCCCAGAGGATAAAACAAACCTTCGGACCACCGCACAAAAGAAAACAAGAACTCGTATTGGCCCCTATAACTATGGCTGGATGAATCAGACACCCTCAGTGTCAGGAACATTCCTCTGTGCAAGAACCTTCGCTTTTACGGCTAATTCTGTGAACTGCAAACCACACTATGCAGTTTCCAAAGAACTGCTCGTGTTTACGCTGGAAAGAGACAGTTCTTCCTGCCATTAGATCAGGAGTGGCATCGTGAGATATAAACAGAGTAAAAATGACAAGTTTCAGCTCTCAAATGACACCTTTGATGAGCTGAAGTAGATCGGAGAATGAGAGGTTTCTCAAACTGATGATATGGTCATTAGGATATAAAAAGCAGAGTGCAACCTTCTAACCCTGCAAAAAAGTACCACTTTGGCCCTGAATTCAGCTTCCCCACACTTTTTACATTGCTTTCAGGTCATTTGCGATTACCGGATTTTACAAAAATGATTTTACTGAGATAAGGATTTCTGTGTCAGGTAATAATCCATTGAAATGCTAAAGAGCTGCACAAAACTAGGCCTGGATATGACAATATTAATATGATCCATTTCATGTATTCACATATGTGACCCTGGACCACAAAACCAGTAGCACAGGTATATTTGTAGAAAGAGTCAAAAATACATTGTATGAATCAAAATGATCGATTTTTCTTTTACGCCAAAAACCATTAGGACATTAAATAAAGATTATGTTTCATTAAGCTATTTTGTAAATTTCCTGCCGTAGATATATCAAAACTTACTTTTTGATTAGTATTATGCATTGCTAAAAACTTAATTTGGACAACTTTAAAGGCGATTTTCTCAATATTTTAATTTTTTTTTTTTTTTTTTTTTTTTTTGCACCCTCAGATTACAGATTTTCACTTTTTTTTTTTTATCTCAGACAAATAGTGTCCTATCCTAACGAACCATACATCAAAAGCTTATTTATTCAGCTTTCAGATGATAAATCTGAATTAAAAAAACAAAAAAAAAAAAAACCCTTATGACTGGTTTTGTGGTCCAGGGTCACATCTGATGGTGTTTACATGTACAATAGCCGTCAAATTAGCATTTTATAATGTTTTGTATTGCACTTTACTGTTAGTGTGAATCTTCTGAGGTAAAAGCACATTGTTTTTAACTTTTATACTTTAAAATTCCCCTTTTTTCTGTTAGGCATCAAAGATACCTATGCAACGTGATGATTTGGTGGTCTCGGTACAAAGAAGAGCCTAAACAACGACATGTCCTAAATAATTTTACCAAATAAACACACAAAAGTCGTTTATTTCAACATTACTGACTAAAACTATATATAAAAGGCGCAAAACTATCCCTCAAGTGGACCAATGGCCTCCATCAGATACAAGTAAAACACCTGCGGTTACTTCCAACTCGCGCCACCATCCAAAACTGTGCAACATTTGACACATTTTGTAATTTCAGCGCTCGTATTTTACACATACAAACGCAGTCGTGGAATTTTCTGTAGATTGTGATGATAAAACTCGAACAAAGTTCGAAAAAAAAGTCGCATTTTTGCTTGAATACACACATAAAGCTCTCCTAATCCAAAGCCTGGTGCCTCATGGCCAGCGCAAAGCTACTTGCGCGGTTTATAGACCAATATAAACGCTGGTAAACTTTGCAAGCAGCAGCAGCATCAAACTCAAGAAAGCACAGATGTGAAAACATAAACGTACCTCTCAAATAAGTGGCCTACAACTTCAAACTTCGCTCCAACTACCAGCCAGTGCGCAAACAAGAGTCCAGCATCACATCCACCAGCAAACCTGAAATGGAAAACCAGCCCGGGTCGAACTGGCAACAGGTTTTACTTCATAAGAACTACTTCGACCGTAAGGTCCATAATCTCCATTTAAAAAATGTAACTTGTACTCCTTGGATTATCCTTAAAGTAGAATGCGGAAAAACTTGCGCAAAGCGCAAAAGATCTTTAACGCGGCTGAAAACAGGCAGCGCGTCTTTGGTTCTCTTGGGAAGCCGAGTCACCCTTCCAGCCCGAGAGGTTCAGATCTCTCTCTCTCTCTCTCTCCGTCTGTGAGCCCTCCTGCTCGCTGGAGAGAGGGAGTAACCAGACACCCGCACTCCTGTCGCTCATTGGTTACTTTCCAGCGGAGCAGGAACCGTCACACCAGCAACATGAGGCGTCTCTATAGAAACTCTCCTCAACTGGGAGGAAAATACCACGAAAAGTTGTTATAGTGAGGCGCAGTCCACGGTGGCCACGCATCCAAATATGTAACGCAACAAAAACAAAACATATGAAGAAGAAATGCGCACGTTTGTGTGCAGGTTTTCATTTTCCTTACAACTTTAACCTTTTAAATATGACGCAGTCTCATTAAACACCCACATATTTGCATATTAAGCGAGAAGGCCTAATGTTGCCACACACCCAAATACCAACAAATCTGATGAAATGTGATTTGGAAATAAAGAAAAATTCACAATTTTAACATCTCAACTTAAAATGTGATAAGATAATGCTAAACAACCTTTTATAAAATGAAACAACTTAAAAAAATGGTTTATGTGATCAGCAGTTTAGCTGGTATCAACCCTTTTGTGAAAATGTTTAGTTAAATTTAGAATACCTAAAGTACTTTTGTATGTAAACAAACATGTTTTTTACTCTTTTTTGATTAAATATCCTATAAAATGTTAAAGATAGTCATATTATACTATTTCTTATATCATTTCAGCTATATTGCCAAGGCAATATTTCTCATTTTTGTTTTAAGATGCAGTACTAAAATAAATAAAACTAAAACAATAAAAAACAAATGGATATAATTTTTAGAGCTGTCAAACGATTAATCGCATACAAAATAAAAGTCTGAGTTTGCCTAATACATGTGTGTACTGTGTAATTATTATGTATATATAAATACACACAAATTAATGTATATATTTAAGAGAAATATGTTATGTACAAAATATTTGTGTTACTATATAAGTTATATAAAATTATAATAAATATATATATACATGAATGTGTTTGTATTTATATATACATAATAATTACACATAGTACACACAAATTAATTAGGCAAACTTTTATTTTGTATGCAATTCATTGCGATTAATCGTTTGACAGCCCTAAATAAAATAAAATAAAAATGAAATCACAACAAAATGACTAAAATGTTAACTAAAATTGAAATGAAAACAGAATATATATAAAAAAATCTAATTCAAATATGGACAAAAGCTACATCAAAGATGCAAGATTATTTAATGATATTAAGTATGAACTATATATTGTGTTCAGTATAATCATGATGATGTATGGCCTTTGAAATAGTTTAACCAATGCAAATAACAAAAATGTATATTCATTTGTTTAGCTGTCATTTTGGATTTTAATTTATTTTTTTTTTTTAACAGTTGCAAAATTTTGTGAAAAACCAAACCCTGTATCATCATTAAATAATGTATGCCCGTCTGACCTCTCATTAAGAGAGAGCAGGTTTTGTTTGAGAGTTCACGCTGTTACGCCTTACAGCATTTTGTTCTGCTTGAAATTCTGTTCTGGGGTCAGTCATGCTTGCCGTGTGTTGCCTGAGAGCTATTGAGGAATGAGAGTTTAGTACTCCAACCACAGAATTCCACCTCCACCCCTCCTCCCATCCCATCCCGTCTCCCGTCTCCTGTCTCCTCCCCTTCACGCTCCTTTCCCTCACCCTGTGCCGTTATTGACCCTGAAGTCTTTCTTTAAACTTGAGCAGAGCTTCCTACTTCACCTGGGATCACCATACACGCCTGCATGTACGGTTATAGGTTGTTGCAAACATATTGCTTTGTTTTTTATTTCTACAGCTGTTAAATGGGGTTCACAGATGCCAGGTTATATGTTGTTTTGATCATAATGGAATAACATGGCTGATGTTCGCTTTTGTAGGAAAGAAAGGGTGTGTGCAAGAGAAACAGTGAGTTAGCACCGCTCATATGACTAACGGGGGAAAAACGGCCTTTCAGGCCACAAATAGCAGGGTAAGGATGAACCAAATGTCACTCCGAGGTACCGTGCTACAGCACTGACATTTTCTTCCTTCAAAACAGAATCCGGAGAGAAGCAGAATGAGTGCTATTTTAAAACAGACCGCTAGATTTTTGTTTTCGGGCCTGATGTGCCCACCTCCTAAAAGTGGGGCAAAAGGAGGTGGCGGTTAGACAGAACAAGAGGGCCCTGAGGAGCAGGATTATGAAGAATTAGATGAGGAATATGGGACAGGGTGTGCATGGAATTGCAATATGTGCAACAGCGTGTTAAAATGTAATTCATCTTTATAGAATTTTTTTTTAATAGTAATGTATAAAGCTTACAGGATCTGTAATGATATCAAGGATTGTTTACAGGCATTCTTCTGGGAAAGCAAGACGTAAGTGTTTTTCAACTTTTATTATTATTTATTTTTTAAACCTTTTTTTCTGAATGGACATTTTGTTGGACAATAAAGGTAGGAATAAAACAGTCTCTTCTTCAATGCAACGTTTTCGGTAGGGAAAGCGATTTCAGAAAGGCTCACTATATTAAAATAGCTTAGAAAGCAAAATACCACCTTTCCTTCATAATCACTCTGCAAAGCCACGCCTCCTATAAACACATGAATGCGCTCAGACAGACCACAGACTAACCAGCGATAAGATGAGAGATTGAATCGCTATCAATCTGATAGCGATTCAATGACTCATTCACCTCATGACTCATTCACTGGTGAGAAAACATTACAGTACAAAACACATAATATTACAATTATAACGCCTTCCATTCTCGCTCGGTCTGGGTCACTTACCTCTCACGGATAGGTCAGTTACCCGGATGCCCGGCCATATTGGAGATAATCGTATGTAAACAACAGTCGGTTAATCAGCTACTGAATATGTCATTCTGCTAATTTATGCTGTCTAAACCACGGTAAAAATGTGTGGAAGTTGCTAAATCACATAGAGAAGGACTTAGTAAGCAGGACAAGGCACACTATTTTGACAAACTAAAGTATATATATGTTAAAGATACGTACAAGCAGTATAAATTAAGATATTAGCGTAATATTTCACCTGCCTGACAGGAAATGATAAGAACAAACACAAATATTCTGGAAATTCTGGTTCAATTTGGCCAACCACAAACGCCTTTTGTTCCTCAAGATAGTTTTTTGCTCTCTTCTACTTAATATGTTATAACTTTTAGTAGTCTGTAGTACTTAAAATGTTTTTCCTGGTCCAACCAATTAGCACAACCCAAAATATGACAATAATTGACCGTTTTCAGCAGCAATAATCAGCAAAATATGCTAGTTTTGTTCGGTTCGCTTTGTGACGTGTTGTGAAAACACTCTATAGAGGGTTTGCACATACGTCACAATTTGGTCAGTTACCCATAGATGCGTGCCCATATTGGAAATACTCGGATGTAAACAATAGCATTGAGTGCACGATTAATGTACCACTGAATACATTCATTTATGCTGTGTAAACCACGGAAAAAATGTGTGGAAGCTGCTAATTCATATAGAAAAGGACTTAGTAAGCAGGAAAGGGTGGACAAACTAAAGTTAATAGTTGGTAAAGATAAATATGAGCAATGTTAATTAACATATTAGCCTAATATTTCACCTACCTGACCGGAAATGATAAGAACATATACGAATCTTGTTAAGATTGTTGGCCTGGAAATCCTGGATCAGTTTGGCCAACCACACTGTTTTTTTGCACTCTTCTACTTAATATAACTTTTAGCAGTCTGCAGTACTCCAAATGTTGTTCCTGGTCTGACCGATTAGTAGAACCCAAAATATGACAATAATTGACCATTTTCACCAGCAAAATATGCAAATTTTGTTTGGTTCAGTGGCACTGGTTACAGTCAGTGCCGCCAATATGGCCGATTGATGAAATACTCTATAGCGTAACGGAATGCACTGATGATGTATGATATCTGCACGGAGGTGTGCAAATACATAAGTTAATCATAATCTTCGAACTGAAGTTTTTGATTGGACAAACATTTTACAGCCCTATGCCTTCCACAGGCATTATAAATGCATATAAATAAACTCAGAGCACTTAATTTCGGGATGTGAAGAGACTTTCAACCAGCATAACAAAGAATGTACTAAATCACTCACTCTGCCTTTAATGGTGCAAAAGCATAACCCTAGGTAAAACCACTTTTAATTACAAGTGTGAAACGTAGTTTTACGCCAGGTTTAGAACGACGACAACCCGGGGTTAAGCTGAGAAAGGCTCTTTCTTCAACAAATTAACAGTTCCCTTTTTATCTCTTTGGAGGACTCTGACATTTAGAGAATGGGATATTTCTTGTCTGTATGGATTTTATTTGTTTATGATGTCTGCAAATGTTCCACCATGACTTAACCGTGACTGACAGCAGGCTTTCTCTATCCAGAGCTTTGGAGGTTTGTACCTACAGGGCATAGCAGCACAGAGCGCTCCTGGCTCCAGACCAGGCCATTAAAACCTCTGTGGGGATGCCGGAAAGGAAGAGGGGAGGAGGGGAAGACAGACTAGATTGGTGGGTTTGGTAATTGCTTGCCCTGGTTTTGCAAATATGCTTCCTCTTGCACTTTTGCTACACCTCTGAGGGCCCTGTGTAAAACAGCTTGTCCCAAAGAGACTCCAGAATTATATAAATAAATGCTTTTTGTTTCTTAATCCAAAAGCTGTAAGTACTATAGCAACTAAATGTTGTTATTTTGCTCCCTAAGGGCTTGTTGAAAACAGAAGCTAAATACAGTTTAATCCATTTGATTTTATATATCTGATTCATACAGTATGCATACTTTATATAAGAAGCTGAACTGTAAGTTTAAAGTCCAGAGTCTTGGAGTATATAGTTTAGTTCAATAAAGTAAAACAAATTTCTCACTGATCTGACTCTTAAAACTTACATTCATTGTTGCAACCTTGTTTAATAATTTAGGTCATATTAAAAATATTTTTATGAATATTTATTTTTGAATACCATTTTTTTTTAGGTCACCTGAGATTTTCAATTAATTACATTTTTATAAAATATTTTAACATTTTATTTAATTTTATATTCTTAAATTTTTTATATGTGACCCTGGACCACAAAACCAGCCTTAAGTAGCACGGGTATATTTGTAGCAAGAGCCAAAAATACACTGTATGAGTCAAAATGATTTTTTTAATGCTAAAAATCATTAGGATATTAAGTAAAGACAATGTTCTCTTAAGATATTTTGTAAGTTTCATACCATAAATTCATACCATATATTATAACTTAATTTTTGATTGTAATATGCACTGCTAAAAACTTCATTGGGGTTAATTTAAAAGCAATTTTCTCAATATTTAGATTTTTTTGCACCCTCAGATTTCAGATTTTCAAATCTTGGCTAAATATTGTTATATCCTAACAAACCATACATCAATAGAAAGCTTATTTATTCAGCTTTTAGGTGTTGTATAAATCTCAGTTTCAAAAAAATTGACCCTTTTGACTGGTTTTGTGGTCCAGGGTCACACACACATATAACTTTTGGACAGTGGCCATCTGGTTTAGTCACGCTGAAATAACTTCTGAAATAACTATAAAGCATGAGGTCATTATGAAACAGTCTAATGTATTCAGATACATTAGACAGATACAGTGATCCAGATTCCAGATGTAGCCTATATGTAAACAGCAACTTTAGAACTCATAAAGTGATTACTCTTTTCAGAAGCACAGTAATAAAAAACATTTGTATATTTCACGTCTGGATCATGTGCTGGTCATTATCATCAGCAACTGTATGCATTACACTGACAATGATTGATGGTTTATGTTTAAGTATGTTCAGTATATTTTATGGTGCTCTCTAGAGTAGTAGCAATATTTTGCTTTTGCAGTGGCAAAGGCCACAGCTGCCTAAATAAACGATTTTCACTAACAACAAATGCATATTTTATAAGTTATTTAAAGAAAATCCCCCCTAAAAGATAAAATGAGGAACATAAGAGACAGTGATTATCTTATCAACATCACTCAGCACTTGAAAGTTGGTTTTCAATAGCTAGAGGTCAATTCTCAGTTTGTCAGGAAGTAATTCAACTTTAATGGCTTCCTTCCACAGTTTTGCATTTATAATGTAAGACACGCCCCCTAGTGGAATTATAGCGTTATTATAAAAAGTCTTTGCTCTTTGCTGGAGAGCATGACATTTAAGAGATGTGTTGTTTATAACAAATTATATTTATAATCACTTATGCTTGAATATGATTAGTTTGTAATTTTATAGAATAAATACTATATCTCAGAATGGTTTCACCTCCATAAAAATGAAACTAGGCCTATGTTCTCCGACGATCATGAAATATGTATCTGATTCTCCCTGATAACACAGAAAGCCTTTTTATATTCCACTCTAGAGCGTAGCACGGCTCTCTTAGTGTGTAAAGCAAATCCTGCATTTGGAAGATGGAAATTCAACAGTAGGAGATTAAATGCAGATTAAATGTTAAACACAGTTGCGTTATGTGAATTGATTAGATATGTGAACAGCCTCATAACTTACCCTGCACACTATTGGCAATTTCTGCAGAGTAAGTCGATAATTTCCATAATGATATTACGTAAAGATTTTTTCAAGTGCTCTTGATTTTTAAAGTAGACTGCTTTACTCTGCCACGGTCATTGTGGGGTGTTTATCTTCTTAAAGGCATAAAAGCAGACTTTGTCAATATTGCCACAAAATGCAAAAGACAGTTTAGTTGCACTAGTGCAAGTTCACATATGACGCAATATTAGTCACAGTTGAGCCATGCGTTCACTAAAAGCCTTGAGGTGTATACATTTGAGAGGGAGCAAAGGACAGTGTTATGCGCAGGCTGTCCCAAATGAGGACTGGTATGATTATAGCAATATACTCAGAGAGGCAGGACTGTAATTGTGTGGTAGACGCCCAGAGCATCTTGCACATTCAGCATGTTCTGCCACTTGACATTGCCCTGAACGTTTAGAACGATGACAGCTTGGCTGTGAATTGGGGCTGCCAGTCAATCCAATCCAAACCACAGCTCTCTAGTGACAATACTGTGCCTGGAGGCTTTTTAGTTAGTGATCAGAGCACAAGGCACTCTTAATGTAATTTACTTATAATTTCAGTCAGAGTATATATACCTTTCTAGTAATATTCAGTTTCAAAATCACTGCCTGGAGTAAAAAAGGAAGGGAAAAAAATTAACTCATGAAAATGCTGAGAAGTGTGGTAAGTACACTACCAGTCCAAAGTTTTTGAACAGTATGTTTTTTTTTTTTTTTTTTTTTTTTTTTTTTTTTCAAAGAATTCTCTTATGCTCACCAAGCCTGCATTTATTTGATCCATAATACAGCAAAAACAGTAATATTGTTAAATATTTTTACTATTTAAAATAACTGCTTTGTATTTGAATATATTTTAAAATGCAATTTATTCCTGTTTAAATAAATGTAAATTTTCAGCATCATTACTCCAGTCTTCAATGACACATGATCCTTCAGAAATCATTCTAACAGGCTGATTTGCTGTTTAAGAAACATTTATTATTATTATTATTATTATTATTATTATTTAATCAACTGGGTATATTTTTAGGATTATTTTATGAATAGAAAGATGCAAAGTTCAGCATTTATCTTAAATAAAAAGCTTTTGAACATTATGCACTATAGCATTCAAAAGCTTGTCAGTATAATTTTTTGTGGGAGGGGGGGATTATAGAAATTAATTTCATTTAGTAAAAATGCTTTAAATTGATCAAAAGTGATAATAAAGACATTTATAATGTTACAAAAGATTTCTATTTCAGATAAATGCTGTTCTTCTGAACTTTCTGTTTATCAAAGAAACCTGAAAAAATTCTACTCAGCCGTTTTCAACATAATAAAAAAAATAATAATAAATGGTTTTTGAGCTGCAAATCAGAATATTAGAATGATTTCTGAAGAATCATGTGACTGGAGTAATGATGCTAAAAATTCAGCTTTGAAATCACAGGAATAAATTACATTTTAAAATATATTCAAATAGAAAACAGTTATTTAAATATTTCACAATTTCGGTGTTTTTGCTGATATATATATATATTAATTATAAATTATTATTTTGCATGCAGATAGCCTCTCATTACTATCCTGCAGTGTTTTTAGTCCCTATGACTGTCAGTAGTGCTTGCTAGTGATATGCGATTCGCGAATGAATCGATCGTTTGAATCGATTCTTTGTAATTCACAGCGTTTGCTGGCTAAACTGTAATTTAAAACTTTTGGGTAGAAACGTCTTGAAATAATAGATTACGCAGCATTTGACATTTTTATTTATTCGAGCATGATGGAAAATGATTTTACATAAACTCACACAAAATTTACCTAACTGAATTCAGTCCACGAATTACTTACTTAATGTTTATTTATTTATTATTAATTCGCCTAGCTCGTGTTGCCGTTTAAATTTTCCGAGACCTTGATAATAGGTATCGTAATAATAATATAGTACGCGAACTAAAAAAGCTTTGGGGGTTACTTTTGATTAACGACTCGAATGAATTAGCGAATCGATTCATTTGAACTGATTCAGCGGAACGCAACCGAACGAATCGAATGCTCTGTGGCGCCGGTTGCTTTTTCTCTCTGCCCGCCTCCGAACACGCAGTCGGCGGTCATGTGCGCCAAAGCCCACCAATCTACAGATGCGAGATGAGGGCGCCGCTCCTCTCCATCTCCTCACTCCTATGAGACCGTTCTCGGCTTTGACGTCATCGTGCGCTCCCTCCGGTTGCTAAGGCAACCCGTCTCCCGCACCCCCCCTCCTTTTCCATCCCTACGCTGGTAGGATCCATAATGGTACAGGCAGCATCCTGCAGCACAATGGTGAGCGCGCAGTGATTCAGCATCGCAAACTCAGGCTTTAATCCTTCTCTTTTTGTTTCATCTACATTTTTTCCTTTATATCTGTTTGATTCGTCCTCACAGTGGTCTTTAAAACCGTCGCCTACCGGGATGTTTTGAACAGGACTGGACTGTCACCGGACCGGGATCGTCGGACGGGCAGCTGGCACGGAATGGTAGGTCGGTCGTTCGGTCGGTGGGAGATGTTGATGCGGGAACCTGAAGGGTGGGGTGATGAATATTGATCGCTATGAAGGTTAATGAAGTCGATGCCTTTGTGGCAAAGGAAAAGAAATGATCAGTCACGACTGTCGTTGCACACGAGAACGATCGCTAAACGGCAGGATTTCTCCGGTGTTTACCGGATCTGAGCGTGTGAGCGCACATCATCCATCCATGTTTTCCCTGCATCACTTGCAGTCCTGCATCATATGTCCTGTTTTCACTGACGGCAGGCCTTTGTTACAATATGCACTGATACAGGACTCACAACAATGACATGTACATGCAATAGCAGGTGAATATATAAGTCTTTTGTATGTTTTAGAAGCAATTTAATTCCATTATAACGCTCTAATTCTACTTAAAGACGCAAAATGCATATAATTTGTGCAGTTCAAGACATTTGATTCCATATTTGGAGACTATTTCGAAGCATATGTGAGTTCTTCCTGGAGTCTGAGATGGGGCAATTGGTGATAATGCACCTGGTTGATTTATTTATTTATTTATTTTTTTATTCTTATGTAAATATAGGCTGCCAAAAAGTATGTAAATATGAAAAAATAATATTTTAGCTTGCTGTGGTTTGATTTATTTGCTTATTATTATGGTTAAACATAACACATTTTTATTTTTTTTTATTTTTTTTTTATTTTTTTTAGAAGATATCAGATTCATCTGGGTTGCACGTGATGGATGACAGTGTTAGCATTCCGTATTTTTAATTTTAAAATCAAACTGGATTTTAGGGCTGTTTTTTGGTTTCTGTTTTGAAATAAACATAAAGTCAGCATCACAGGATGTGACGTTTTTAATGCACTTTAGTGCATCATTTTCATGAGACTGCATGGAATAACAGTCTTAAAAGTTATTACAAATGCAAAAGTGCATTCTTATATATTCTCAATGCAGAGTTCAAATGGCTGTGCGTTTATTTTTGTATTAAATTACATATTCAAAATGATCTGGAAGTATAATGTATTAAAAACAGCTTAAAAATAGAGTATAATATGATTATGCAAACTGGCTCAGTTGGACAAAGAGTTTTGTTATCGTTCCTCTTCACTTTGGCTTTCAATGCCAAATTTTTGTGCATTTTTTAAAACTGGTCATCTGACCTGTGCTAAAATGTTACTTTAATGCCACTTTAAGCATGTTTTTCTTTTAATACAGTGGCACAATGTGGCTTTTAACCATAAGTACTCTGTTAAAATGAGCCAATTACTGCAGGGTTTGGCACGGCATGGTATATAATACTGAGGGACGTCCATGGACCAATCATCCCTAACCCCCCAAAAAGACCCCATATGGCAAATTAGCCTGTTCCATTGTGTCTGTTTATTGTTAAATCATAAAACACTGGGTGCTGTGGTTAGATTCACCTCACGGTTTAGTGTCAGAGGTTGTGCTGATCATCTGAACCCTCATATTCTCCATGTATGCCGACATTTTGATTAGGACTAAGAGAGTGGTTTTGGGAATGAATTAGTGAAGCCTTGAGAAGGTGAGCGGTTTAGCAAACAACCCCTCTCTGCAAACTGACCTCGCTCCTAGGGAATTGTCTTTGTTTTTTCAAGGACTTGCCTCATTGATAGGATCTTTTACCTAAATAGTTTATTGTAAATAGATGCTTGACCCATCCATTTATGAGGTCTACTACAGCTGACAGGGTTAAACTTGTTAACCAATTTGTATTTGCTTACTTGTGTTTGTGTGATTATTTCACTATTGTTTGCATTCATGTTGGATCAGTAAACTTGTCTGTGAATCTTGTATTATGTGCCACATTCATTGGAAACTATTAGTATTATGCTGTGTTTTCTCGTCATTGAGGTCTAAATTAAAAAATGACATGAGTAAATGTCACATGCAAGTTCTTTGGGATTGCAAAGTCATAATTTTAGTCCCTGCTGTACAGCCAAAAAACAGTCCCACTTAATATTTTATGTTCTGGAGCCAGTAGCTTGTTCTGTTTCTGGTCGATTGTGGTTAGGATTAGTGGACCCTGGTTAAGCCATCTCAGAGTTTTAATGTTTCTATCACAGGCCCCCATTATGCAACTAAACTCGGCGTGTTACAGGCCAAAGCCATTTGTAATGAGTTTGTAGATGATGTCAGTACTAACCAGGGAACACAGTGTTATTGGAATGGGATCAACATGACCAATCTGCTGTTATCAACACTTTTTAATGTCAATGTTTGAAACACTCAGTGAAGTTCTTGACTCATGCCATGCATGGGCGAGTTTTCAGAGATGTTTCTTAAGGTCGTTGTTTTGTAGGAGGCTTCATTAATAAGCTGAATGTCTTTTGAAATATAATGATTAGCAGTCGATAATGAAACAATACTATGTGCTATTTAAAAAAAATCATAAAATCAAAATGGTTTATATGGGTTTTATAAGTTCACCCAAAAATGAAAATTCAGGCATCATTTACTTAGCCTAATGTTTCTTTTATCTGTGCAAATAAGATTGTTCATGCTGCTCGTTTTCATATGAAAATAAATGGGGACCCGGGGTGTCAAGCTCTGGAAAGGACAAAAGAGCGCAATAAAAACCATAAAACCGCACACTATATTCCAAGTCCTCTGAAGCAATGTCATAGCTTTCGTTTGAGAAACAGGCTTAAATTAAATCATTATTCTCTGATGATTTAGTTTGACAGCCGTGATCACCATTCATTTTCATTGTATATAAAAGAGCACATACAACTGACATAATGCTGTAAATAAAACAGTTTTGTGTTTCACAAAATAAAAAACATGAAAGTGTGTAAATTATGATAGAATTTGTATTTTTTAGAAGTATCCCTTTAAGCGCTTAAGACCACTCAAGATGATTATAAACCAGTATAAAAATACAAAACAAACTAGGCGTCGACCAATATGTGTTTTAAGGGGGTGATGCCACTACCGATTATAAGAGATCAAGTAGACCGATTACCGATATTTTGAACTAATATATATGTCTGGTGTAAAAATTAAAATGTATAAATAATCAAAATTAAGGAAAACAAGGGCTCTGACAAAAAAAATCAAATGAAATTAAATTATTTTATTACAAATCAGTTTTAAAAATGACTGATAAGATAACCAAAAAATGCTTAATATTGACCAATAATAGGCAAGACCGATTTGGTTGGCCCCTAAAACAAACACCTCATTCTGTAAAATATTATACTATTTCTGCTTGAAAATGACCGATACGATAACCATAAAAATGCTTAATATTAGCGCAGATAATTGGCAAGACCGATAATCGGCTGACCCCTGAAATAAACACCTCATTCCATAAAATATAATATTTCTGCTTGAAAATGGCCGATATGATAACCATAAAAATGCTTAATATCATCACAGATAATTGGTCAACCCCTAAAACAAACACCTCATTCCATAAAATATTATAATATTTCTGCTTGAAAATGACCGATACCAATAACCATATAAAAAATACTTAATATCGGCACCAATAATAGGCAAGACCGATAATCAGTTGACCCCTGAAGTAAACACCTCATTCCATAAAATATTATAATATTTCTGCTTGAAAATGACCGATACCAATAACCATAAAAATGCTTAATATTGGCACAGATAATTGGTCAACCCCTAAAACAAACACCTCATTCCATAAAATATTATAATATTTCTGCTTGAAAATGACCGATACCAATAACCATAAAAATGCATAATACTGGTGCCAATAATCAGCAAGGCCGATAATTGTCGACCCCTAAAACAAACACCTCATTCCATAAAATATTATAATATTTCTGCTTGAAAATGGCTGATATCATAACCATAAAAATGCTTAATATCTGCACCGATAATCGTCAACCCCTAAATCACCTCATTCCATAAAATATTTTAATATTTCTGCTTAAAAAACGACCGATACCAATAACCATAAAAATGCTTAATATCTGCACCGATAAACGTCAACCCCTAAATCACCTCATTCCATAAAATATTATAATATTTCTGCTTAAAAAACGACCGATACCAATAACCATAAAAATGCTTAATATCTGCTCCGATAATCATTGACCCTTAAACAAACACCTCATTCCATAAAATATTATAATATTTCTGCTTGAAAATGACCGATACCAATAACCATAAAAATGCATAATATTGGTGCCAATAATCAGCAAGGCAGATAATTGTCGACCCCTAAAACAAACACCTCATTTCATAAAATATTATAATATTTCTGCTTGAAAATTACAGATACCAATAACCATAAAAATGCATAATATTGGTGCCAATAATCAGCAAGGCAGATAATTGTCGACCCCTAAAACAAACACCTCATTTCATAAAATATTATCATATTTCTGCTTGAAAATGACATATGCCAATAACCATAAAAATGCTTAATATCTGTACCGATAATCATCGACCCCCAAAACAAACACCTCATTTCATAAAATATTACAATATTTCTGCTATTTTAGAACTATTTGGTAAGACTTGGAGATTTTAAAACCCAACATTTCTTTTTTCATGCATGTTTTGCTTCAGGATTTTCACATTGCCAGAACTATTTTATAATCATGCTTACATTTTGGGTCTTTCGGTTGTTTTAAAGGATCAGCACTCTGAATTAATCGTCCATGTAATCTTAAGACTTATTGTAGGCATGTGTCCAGGCGTATGACTGATGATGTCATTTGCTGGTGGCCATGTGGAGTGACAGAATGCTCATTATACTTGTAATTATGTGAGAAGAGGGGTGTGGCTTTTGACAGAGCTCCACCTGCTCCTCTTCTGAGTGACTAGACATCTACAGAGCTTGCTTTCTGTTTATCTGTCACTGTCTTTTGTTATATACTATAAAAGCAGATGTTGTTCAATAATAACCAAACCATATGATCTGTAGCAATGGAATTTCAGGTTTTAAGTCTGAACTCCCACAAGCTTCCAGTGAGCTGTGAAGAGATTTAGCACCACATTTGTTTTTTGTGCATCGTAATATAATGTTTATCGTTGAAATGCAATTTCAGCCCCAAGGAGAACGTTTCCTGTGCATGCCGATGGTTTTAAGATACAAACCACAGAGGCTGCTGGGATTGATTCTGAAATTGCTTGAACACAGCAGCCCATGGCGAGAAAAACGCTATGAATTTATCGATAGCTTTACGCTTTCATGTTTGACCTTCATGCGTCACTTCAAAGAGAAAGTTAATCAGGACTTTAAGCATCTCAAGTTAGCTAAATAAATGTGGGGAAAATATTAGAGAAGATAAAACTGTCTTTCTATATTTATTTCAGAGTTGAAATTATACTAATTAGAAGTTAGACAACAGAAAAAAAAAACAACAGCCAAACTATCAGTATTGGCAGATGTTGCATCAGCATCATTATCAAGTCCTTTGCATCCCTATGAAATGGACAATGATCTTCACGTTATATATATATATATATATATATATATGTAGTTTAATATATATATATATATATTAAACTACAATTCTGTGGTCTGTCTCCTTCATATTTGATGAGTGTTTGATCATGAGAGCTCTTAAAGTGACAGATGGAGCAGTTATTGGCTTACAGTTTTTACTTAGTTGATCATTAGGAATTTAGAGCTCATCTTATATAACTGTTAATTTCTCCATAGTTGTGATTCCAGCAGCATCAACAACAGCTTCTCCTAAAACTCGATCGGCTGTTGTCGTGGGTTAGTGTTCATTTTTATTTTATAGTGATTGTTTTCTAGTTTTCTAATTGACATATGAAAGCTGTGTCCTAATGAAACACTTGATTCCAAATGCAAATGGAATATCAGAATGTCCAAGATGTTCCTTTCAATATGACAAAAGAGGACATTGATTCCAGTGCAGCTAACATTGTATTTATGACATATCAATTCATACAATTCCTGGGAATTAAATTGATGATCTTCTCAGTGCCCAATAGTATCTTTGTGTAAGGAATAGCATTAAAGTTAAGTAATTAGATCGAGGTGTGCCAGGTTTGAGTCTGTACAAGAATAAATAATGATTTCAATTCGATTTTTTAGATAAACATTTCCTTTAAACACGGTAAATCAGTAGCGCATGGCGCTAGCAGTGCCAAAAGGTCACAGGTTTGCTTCACAGGGAAAACTGATTAAATGTATACCTTGAATCCAGAGTAAATTGCTTCTGAGCATCTGCCAAGCACATAAAATGAAGATTTGGTTTTGACTATACAGTGTCAAATGAACATGTTGATTAATGTCTATGATCCATTGTTTTGTCAGATAAATACTGTCACGTTGGATGTACTAGAGAAAAGGGGTCAGGGTCCAAAATGCAGGGAAAGAATAATTTAATAAAACAAAACACAAATAAACATAAACCAAAAGGCCAACACGGCACAACAAAACTGGAAACACAGAACAGAACAAAACCAAACCGAACCGAACCACACACGAAGACCATAGACAATGCAGACCTGAACAGGAGTGAGAAGTGAGAGTTCTTATACAATAGTCCAGAGTGTGAACAGCTGTGAGTGTAATCAGTGCAAATGACAAGACAGACGTGAACAATCAGGGGAGTGCAGTGCAAGGGGTGACCTCGAGAGGCTGAGGGAAGACCCACAGCCCCGTCATTCATTTCCCACGGAACGGCTTTCCCAAAGTCTGGAGGGAGGAGGACGGAGGAAGGCAACTCAGGGGGATTATGCGGGCCAGGCCCGTGCAGCGCAGCCACCGCCGTGTCAGGAACAGAGAGAGCCACCGCCGCGCCCGGAACTGAAGGCACGGTTAAAGCTGAACAGAGAAAGCGGTCACCGCCGTGTCACTGCAGCGCCGCCGCGTCCGGAACAGAAGGCACTATTATCTCCGGACAGGAGATAGTATTAATGTGGACAGGAATTCCGGACACAGAGGATGTGAAACCACTGGAACATCTGCACTCGCTATTTTTGAATTACTATATGCTATATCGCTCAACTTCTGCTCAGTTTGAGTTCAGGTTAAAGGAAAAGAGAATCAATTTTAAATACTTCCCTAAATGTTTTAGTTTGGAGTTCTAGTATCGGAATCAGAGCGGTCGCCGCCGCTGAATATACTGAATATCGCCGCCGCGCCACGGGAGATTCGCCGTTTCAGAACAGCCATCGCCGCCGCGTCAGGGACCAAAGGGACAGAGAGTGACTCAGGAACAGAGAGAGCGGTCGCCGCCACGTCAGGAACTGTTCAGGAAAACAGCGGTCGCAGAGAGCGCGGTCAGAGGAACAGTGCGGTCGCCGCCGCGTCAGGGACAGAAGAGCGGTCGCCGCCGCGTCAGGAACGGAGAATTCTTCTTATCAACGGAGCTGTTCGCCGCCGCGTCAGGGAACAGCGGTCGCCGCCGCGTCAGGAACGGAGATAGCGGTCGCCGTCAGGAACGGAGATAGCGGATGCCGCCGCCTGCCCGCGGAAGAGCGTCTCCGCCCCCGCCAGAAAGCAGGGCCGCATCTGCGCAGCCTCGGCCCTACAGGTGTCCATCCCCGCCAGACAGGCGTAGATAAACTCAAAACGAGCGGCCGACGCCGCCTCAAAAGACATCCCCGCCGTATCTGGAACAGAGCGGGTGGTCGCCGCCCCCAAGCGGGCGCTCGCCGCCGCTAAAACGCCGCCTCCCGAAAAAATTCTCCCCGCTGGACCCATCTTTGAGGTCTGCATTCTGTCACGTTGGATGTACTAGAGAAAAGGGGTCAGGGTCCAAAATGCAGGGAAAGAATAATTTAATAAAACAAAACACAAATAAACATAAACCAAAAGGCCAACACGGCACAACAAAACTGGAAACACAGAACAGAACAAAACCAAACCGAACCGAAACACACACGAAGACCATAGACAATGCAGACCTGAACAGGAGTGAGAAGTGAGAGTTCTTATACAATAGTCCAGAGTGTGAACAGCTGTGAGTGTAATCAGTGCAAATGACAAGACAGACGTGAACAATCAGGGGAGTGCAGTGCAAGGGGAACAGCGACCTCGAGAGGCTGAGGGAAGACCCACAGCCCCGATCATGACAAATACATCTCAAGAGGCGTTAGTGTAAATGTCATGAATTCACATCTGTTACATAAATAGATTTTCACTTAATTGCTTTTATTAGGTGTGTGACTATAGGTGTTTGTGTGTGTGTAAGTGTGTATTCATTTTCATTTTCCTTTACACAGGAGAGAAAGTCATTATGCTCAGCTCATGTTTAAAGAGAGTTCTGATTAAAGCTGGAAATACTGCAGCTGTCAGCAAAGGATTTATCTGATAGTATTAATGTGGACAGGAATTGTAGGATGTGAAACCACTGGAACATCTGCACTCGCTATTTTTGAATTACTATATGCTATATCGCTCAACTTCTGCTCAGTTTGAGTTCAGGTTAAAGTAAAAGAGAATCAATTTTAAATACTTCCCTAAATGTTTTAGTTTGGAGTTCTAGTATCTGAATCATGCTGAATATTTACTGAAGATGCCATAATTGTTTCACATCCAAACGGAAGTGACTCATAGCTGTTCAAAACATGCAGTGAGATTACAGAAGAGCTGTCTGTGAATTCTTCTTATCAAGAGCTGTTTCACTGTATTGGTTTTCTTGAGTTGGCTGTATGATTATCAGGAGATTTAAAATGTTCTTGGTGTTACATTATAGGTTCTTCAGATCAGTGTATTGGGAGTGAAACGCTCCTGGTTTCTTTAAAGCAAGATAGCACAAGGTGGAATAGCTGTGGTTTGGAGGCATGAGGCACAGAACGGAAGAGAGAGGAATGTTAGGGAGCACTGGACTTTAGTTCAGGGAAAATGCAAAAAAAAAAAAAAAAGAAGCACTGCTTCAGAAGTGGAGGGGTCAGGGCTTAAAGAGTGGGTTGGCCCCTGCCGTCCGGTGTGATTTGGTCTCATGCTGATCAGGGAGGAGAAAGGAATGAATGAACAAGAGTGTTTACTGCCTGGGAAAAACCGAAGAATCAGCATGTTGCCTCACTGTGAGAGATAGATAGATAGATAGACAGATAGATAGATGCATGGATGGATAGATAGATATATAGATAGATTAACGAACAGATGGATGGACAGATAGATAGATAAATGATAGATGGATGGATGGATAAGTGGATGGATAGAAGGCCGGGCGGACAGATGGACAGATGGATGGATGGATGATAGATGGACGGACGGACGGACAACGGACAGGTCGATAGGTCAATAGATAGACGGACGGACGGACGGATGGACAGATAGATAGATAAATGATAGATGGATGAATGGATAGATGGACAGATGGATGGATGGATGATAGATAGATGGATGGACGGACAGATGACAGACAGGTAGATAGATAGATGGATGATAGATAGATATGAAAGATAGACAATAGATGGACAGACGGACGGACAGACAGATAGATAGATAGATAGATAGATAGATAGATAGATAATGGATGGACAGATGGACGGACGGACAGATAGACAGATAAATGATAGATGGACAGACGGATGGATGGATGGATGGATGGATGGATGGACGGATGGACGGATGGACAGACAGACAGATAGACAAATGATGGATGGATGGATGGATGGATAGATGGCCAGACGGACGGGTGGATGGATGATAGATGGACGGACGGACAGACGACAGACAGGTAGATAGATAGATAGATAGATAGATAGATAGATAGATAATGGATGGACAGATGGACGGACGGACAGATAGATAGATAAATGATAGACGGACAGACAGATGAGATGGATGGATGGATGGATGGACAGACGGACGGACGGATGGATAGATAGATAGAGAGATAGATGATGGATAGGCAGATGGATGGAGGGACAGACAGTTGGACAATCAGACAGATAAATAGATACATGATAGACAGATGGATGGACGGACGGACAGATAGATGGACAGATAAATAGATAGACATATAGATAGATCTCTATTCGGTTCTCAAGATTGACAATTTTAAAAACTTTCCTTCCAGAATCCTGTCTGAAGCCCAGTCATTCAGTCAGCATTTGAATTGTTTCCTCTCCGTATTTTGAAATGAGTCCAGTGGCCGGATCCGTTGATCAGACTGTTTTTTCTGTGTCCTATAGTGGCAGAGCGTGTTATGCAAGAGACAACTTTAATTGCCTCAGCACACTAATGAGATGTTATTATCACTACGCTTTGTTTGTGTTCTCCTAAATAGTCATCCAAACAAGTGTTTGGACAAATGTCATTTCCCCCAGGATAACCCCCTGTCCTGCTGACTGCTTTCCGTTCACTCTTGTATCTAGTGCATGTGTGTTAATTACAGACACCAAGAAGAATGTGTTAGTGTTTGCATTTATCCATGTGTTTATATGTCTATGTGATCGGAAGAAATAGAGCATAGATGTTTGCTGCTGTCATCCGACGAACAGGAAGTTTAACGGATAAAGAGTTTAACCTCTTTTTAAATGTTTTTTACTTAGTTTGGCTATCTGTTTAAATGAACTGCTCGTTGTAGAGGCTGATTGTACGCTCTCAGGTCTCAAAGCAATTTACTGTTGCTTTTCTAAATATTTCACTGAAGTAACTGCAGGCCAATCACTTCCACTCCGCTCTGAGCTGTGAGGTTCGGTTGTGTGTGTTTCTTTAGTGCTTGCTTGAATGCATATGTTGCTGCAGAGCTCACTTGACGATTTCAGGTTCCCCACAGCATCATAGACAGAGAGAGAGATAGAGAGAGAGAAAAAAGGAGAGGGGGAGGAGAAAGAGAGAGGAAGGGAAGACAAGAAATATGGGACCAGTGTGGAATTACTGACATATTTATGTGATGCTTGTAAGCCGACTTAAGGTTTGCCTCCGGTGCACAGCAGAAAAAAACATACTAAAAGCAAAACACACACACACGCACAAACACCAATACGTGTTTGAGAATCCATACGAAATATTAAAGTTAGCAAACACTGAATTTATTGAACTGATTCTTAGAGGGTCATTCTATAATTAGGGGTACATTTAGAATTTTCCAAAAACCCAAACATGACCTTACATAGCTGCTTTGAAACAATCTATTTTGTATAAAGTGCTTTATTAATAAATGTGATCTGTAGGAATATGTGCATAAAATACCATATATGTTTGCTACTGTCCACCATGTTACCTTTACTGTGTAACACAGTTGACAGGTAACTTAGTTGACATTTTTAGTGTTTTGGGCCTATACTTAACATGGAAGCCTTGAACTACTGAGCATATGGTAAAAATATTTGCAGCAATAATACTTGTGTAACACTGCTGACTGTCAATTAATCCACTCTTGACACAGGTTTACTAGTTTAACCAATATTAGGGGAAAGAGAAAGAACATAACTTCTAGTGTTTCATCCATGTGCTTCTAGAGGAAATATCATCATACTGTGCAAATTATGCGAGATTGGGACAAATAATTCCTTTTTGAGTGGGGGTTTTCTAATGGATAACTTAGTTGTTTTTTCGGACACAAATAAAACAAGTTATCTCACAATAAACACTATTACTACACTACTTACTATTTTTGAAGCACACACCCAAATGTCTTGATAACCTAATCTAACTAAAGTCTATGAAATTAATTTATATTTGAGGTCATTTTCATGCTTAAATGCAGAGAGAATGAGCAACTATACAAAATCGGACAGCTGAATGCCAAGGTTGTATGTGATATGAACATCATTTTTGAACAAAAGATATGGCTTTTTCAACATATAGTAGTGTGATTGGAAAAAATATAATTTTGTACCAGAAAATTAAGCATCGGGGCTTTAAATTAATGACAGTATATTAAAAATATACTTCACTGACATGAGCTGTATCTACAATTAAAGAATGTCCCTTGAATTGAACTTTAAAAGTCGATTGTTTTAGAGCTGATTGTTCAGTAGCCATTATTCTGGCTATGTGAAGTAACAGAAACATAACTTATTTGCAACGTGTCAAACACAGGGGTCATTTAAAATAGATTGGTCTTCCCGAGAGGACACATAACGCTGGCTAAAACAGGTCTCTCTCTTTTGCTCTCATTCTGTGCACTCGCTCAGACTAAAAGCAGGACAGAGAAGCTAAAGATGACCTAAACTTTAGACTGAGAGGACATAGATAGATAAATAGATAGATAGATGGATAGATAGATAGATGCTATGCCCCCATGATGATGACGAACACTCCTGATTGGCTGTGTGGGCTGTGGCCTTCAGGGATGCTGCGTTGTGATTGGCTGATTCCAGAGAGACCATGCTGTTGCCACAGAAAAGAGGATTTGATATTAACAGAACAGTGAGTGACATTTGCTTTGGACACTCAAGGCATCTGCCATTGTGTGTTAAAACGTTCAGCCTGTTTTCCTCTATTGTTTTTAGGATGAAGATCGTACAGCGAGACGAGCGACTGACAGGATGATAAGAATCACAGTCATATTGGTGGAGAACATTGCTATTGACATCTTGAGTGTTTCGACTGTTGCTAAGAAACTCGTTGAGTCACTGATGATAGTTTGGGTACATGATGAATGCTGAGAATAGGAGACACATCCTGAATGACTGCTTGTAGGCGGTGTTTGTTATTTACTCCTCCCACCCAATGAAGGAAAGTACACGGACACCTGTCAAAAAGTTTGATGTGTCACTTGTTTTGTGAGAGTTTCGTGGTTTCTAACACATAAGCACTCAGTGAGCTCCCTACCTGGAGTACTTTTAAAGGGGTCATCGGATGCCCATTTTCCACAAGTTGATATGATTCTTTAGGGTCTTAATGAAAAGTCTATAATATACTTCGGTTAAAAATTCTCAATGGTTGTGTGAAACAACACCCTTTTTACCTTGCCAAAATCAGCTCTGCAAAAATCATCTCATTCTGGTCGAGGCTGCTTTAGATGCAAATGAGCTCTGCTCGCCCCGCTCCTCTCTTCTCTCTGTAGAAATATAATATATGTGTGTGTACTGCGTATATTTATTATGTATATCTAAATACACACATGTACATGTGCATGTATGTATTTACGAAAAATATATTATTTTTATATATTAAACATATTTATATATAATATAAATTATATAAATATATACATGAAAGTACATGTAAATATTTTCAAAATATATACTCTATGTCTGTGTCTTTATATATACATAATAAATATACAAAGTGCACACACATATATTGTATAAACAAAAACTTTCATTTTGGATGCAATTAATTGCGATTAATCGTGGCCCAGCACTAAAAATAACTAAAGTACTAGTACTAAAAAAATAAACCTCAAATAAAAAATCAATTATAAAAAAAAAATATTATTATACATTATATAAAAATATTGTGGAGCTACAAAGGGGATTTGGTAAAAAAAAATAAGAAATTAACTTTTAAAACTTAAATGTAAAGTAGAAGTCGAAACTGAAGTAAATAAGTTTAATTTGAAGTAAAATTACTAAGTACTAGTACTAAAATGACTAAAAATGAAACTGAAATAAAAATAAATTACATAAAAAATATTATTATATAAATTATAAAAAACATTGTGCAGCCACTAAGGTGATGCGGTGTTGAAATATAAAATGGAAATAATTATAATTTAGTGTTTTGTGTTTGCTTGCAAAAATATATCCGTAAAATGCATATAAAAAAATGAGTGCTGGGCAACGATTAATTGCATCCAAAATAACAGTTTTTGTGTACATAATATATGTGTGTGCACTATGTATATTCATTAGGTATATATAAATACACACACATACAGTATATATTTTGAAAATATTTACATGTATTTATTTTCATTGATATAATTAATATTATATATAAATATATTTAATACATAAACACAATGTATTTTTCTTAAATATATCCATGCATGTGTGTGTATTTATATGTACATAATAAATATACACAGTACACACATATTTTGTAAACTAAAAATTTTGGGTTGGATGCAATTAATCGAGATTAATCGATTAATCGATTTTTTTTTTTAATAAAAAAAGAAGAAGATAAAACTCCATAACAAAACACTGTTAAACTGATTCAAAATATGAATAAATTAATATAATAATATAGAAACAATATGAAAATAATTCTTATCTCTTACATTTTCTGAAGTACTTTTTTATTTAAATTTTGTTTACAACATTAAAATCTGTCACTTATGAGGTCCCATTTAGGTTAGCATGTTGTCTCAAAAGGTCACTTCCTGAAGGCAGTAGTCAGTGAGGCACAGGCAAAGACCTGAAAGGAAGTGGCTATTGGTTAATGAAAGAATCAAGCACTTAAACTCAAAAGCTACTTTGTCTCTCCAAGTGCATTATAAATAATAGAGTTACTGGATCTCCATTTCTTTCTGAGATTCAGTCTTTTAGCTTTAAAGGGAAAAACACATTGTGATGTACATAAACCCTAACATATTATTATTATAGAGTACATAAAAAGCAAATTCGCTTTTCTTTTGTGCTGTTAACTTTCATTACATTGCCCTGACATGAATGAAAATGGCCCACAGGATGAGAGATGGAGAGAATTTCCCGTTACTGATCTAGTGAGCATCTGAGCATGCTCTTTTCTTCTCTGCGCCATAAAAATTAATTCAGCCATTCAGTATCTATGGACACACTCAATTCAGTAACATTAAGAGCTCCTTTGTCTTTTTGTCCCTTGCACTTATTTAATATATGAATATATTTATTTATCTCAATTCTAGATAAACACGCTGTGGGCGATAGCCAGCGTGATAGCCAGATATTACAGCGATAGCCGGTGTGCGGTCCACCCCCACTGCTTATTTTCATCCATGAGATATTAATCTAAAAGGGTTTGAGTTATTCCAGGTCTGAATGGCTTAAGGGTTCAAACCTGATAGATCATTATTCCCTTATCAATCTACACTGAAGCCACGTGTTGCAAAATGGAGATAACTTACATAACACACCAATCACAAGCTGTTGTTCTTTTAAAGAATTTTGCTTTATTAAAGCCATTATTATAATCTGATCACACCAGGCGGTCTAATGATCAACCCCACACAAAGACGTGTTGTCAGATTAACGTTGAAACCCCGTCTTAAAATCCTAGTCCTAATCCAGATCGAGCTGGTGGATTATTTTGCAGGGATTTTGGGCGGCACAAGGTAATCCAATGGGAGTGTTGGAAAGGGAACATACTTCTTACTTACGTCAGTCATTGTTGTTTGTTGGCATAGACTGGGATCCATATTTGGAAACTGCTATACAATATTGATGTTATCCAGCTGGTGGTGTATTTACAGCCAGGGCAGCAGTCAGATGTTTCTACTCGACAGGGAGAAAAATAACGCTTACCCTCAGTGCTTTTATAACAATGTTTCATAAAATGTTTTGTACAAACCATCAAGGTCAAATATCCTTAGTTTGTTTAGGCCACTATATTGCTAAATTTGATATAAAAACATTTTTCTCAGAATTTTGGTTCAAGTGCTGTAGGCACTTAAGCATATATGAAAAAAAACAAACATTTTTCAAGCCTGTAACCACTCAAAATCAATGATCTTTAAAAAAAAACAGCCAATGATGGCCATGTTTTTTGGAGATACGCAAATGTCCTTATAGGCACTTGTGGCACTTTGGACCGAGATCGTGCACAGTGATTTTTAAGTTGATAAGACAAATGGTTGCATAGTTGTAGCCATTTTTAAGTTTTTTTCCCTTTTATAGCAGCACCAAGTGGCCAAGCTCTGCGATTTTGTTCCTGTGACCTCAGATTGAGCTCTTACGTACATGTTCTGAGTTTGGCAAAGATACCTCATTCTGTTCAGGAGTTGTAGGCAGTTTACTAACAGTGGCCCTGCCCCTTCCAAACGTTTTGGCGTCCCTTTGCGACGGTGAGTCGAAAGGTTAAACTTTTTTGGATAATTATTGATATTTACTCTCCAGAGAATCTTTCTGGACTGGTTTGATTCCGATCGGGCGAAAAACCTTGGACTAGGTTGCAAAAGTAGGTTTTTAAAAAAATCTAAAATGCCTGAAAATTTCACCAGGCTCATGATCAAATCTGACGCATGCGTTTTGTCCGACATGAGCCAAGAATTCCAATGAGAACCGAGGATTCCAACTTGAGCCTGCGACTGATGGTTTAGGAGTTATGAGCGATTTCATATTTTTGATCGTTGTAGCGCCCCCGTCAGGCCGATTGGGGCGAGCCTTGGTGACGTTGTCGGCGGTTTGAGTACTACCATCCCTCCAAGTTTCAAGTCTCTCCAACTTACGGTTTGCCCTGCATGATCAGTTTTACATGGACGTTGCTGATTCTTGGGCATTCTAACAATTACAATAGGGTTTCAGCACTACGCTCTTGAACCCCTAATTACAGCTTTTGTAGTTAATTGTGAAATTTACTAGCAATTTCTGAGAGAACACTGAGGACAACTAAAGGACTCATATGCAGTTATTACAGAAAGTTCAAACGCTCACTGATGCTTCAGAAGGAAAGCAGAGGCATTAAGAGCAAGGGCGTGAAAACTTTTGAACAGAATGAACGTCAATTTTTCTTATTTTGCCTAAATATCATTTTTTTCTGCCCTTCAGAAGCTACAGAAGATGCTTTCCAGAAGGGAAAACAAGTTAAATTTACCCTAATATTCAAATTTCAAAAGTTTTCACCCCCCCGGCTCTTAATGTATTGTTTTTCCTTCTGGAGCATCAATGAGTGTTTGAACCTTCTGTAATAGTTGCATATGAGTCCCTCAGTTGTCCTCAGTGTGAAAAGATGGATCTCAAAATCATATAGTCATTGTTGGAAAGGGTACAAATACACAAAAATGAAAGATTCAGAGTCATTTTTATAAATTGAACAATTGTTTTCTCTTGTAGGGTATATCTACACATCTTTTATGTGAAATATCTTATTCAGGTCAGTACTAAATAAAAAATAACATGCATTTTGCATGATACCTCTTATTTTTGTAAAATAAGTAACATTTAGTAGATTCTGCAAGGTGTATGTAAACTTTTGCCCTCAAAAAAAGATTTCTGTTCCAAATAAATCCTGTTCTTTTGAACTTTCTAAATGCATAAAGTAAAAATATGAATATTTCTTAAGCACAAATGAGCATATTGGAATGATTTCTTAAGGATCATGTGACACCGTAGACTGGAGTAATGATGCTGAAAATTCAGCTTTGCATCACAGGAATAAATTACATTTTAAAGTATGTTCAAATAGAAAATATGCAATAATTATACAGTTACACTCATTATACACAAAGGCTTTAAAAACAATTCAGTATGAGAGAAAGAAAATGGGGTAGCAGGAATATTCAGTTGAATAGTGAACAGACTGTGAGTGAGGGGAGATGTTAATTATTCATATCATTAAGCCATCCAGGACACCACAGAGTTAACGGTGAACTAGAGTGGGATTAATCTGACATCTCTCTCACACACACACATTCTCACCCGCAAGTACTGATAAAAAAACCCCCAAACTGAGAGAGCAAGGCAATTTAAGACCAGGAAGACAAAATGGAAAGAGAGAGAGTCACATTCTGGCGTCTCGCAAGGCTTTGCGCTGATTTACTGCTCTAGTCAATTATGTGCCTGGACTCCAGCAATGCATTTGTGCAGCCAACTGCAAAATATTCAAGTGCTCTGTAATTAGTGAGTGATGTCTGTCATTGATTTAACAGTAAACAAAGCACATTATGGTCCTTCCCAGCGAGAGTTCAGACTGAAGGTTTTGAGGGATGTGAAGCGTCTTGCAATTTTCAGTGTCTTCTATGATCAGGATTCTGTGACAGTCTTTAGGGTTTATTGCTCTTTCAAAAACTCAGGAGACTTGGATTTCTGGGTTAAGTTCCTTTAAGGTATCAATTCTGCCTTCATTATGAGCAACAAAAATAGACACAAATAAGACAACTGACTTAAAGGAGAAGTCCACTTCCAGAACAATTCACATATAATGTACGCACCCCCTTGTCATCCAAGATGTTTATGTCTTTCTTTCTACAGTCATAAAGAAATTATGTTTTTTGAGGAAAACATTTCAGGATTTTTCTACATATAATGGACTGATATGGTGCCCCGAGTTTGAACTTCCGAAATGCAGTTTAAATGTGCTCTCCCTGAACTCTGCGTATCTCTGTTTGTCGAAAAACTCTGATCGTATTTTCTCCCTCAACTTCAAAATCATCCTATATCGCTGTTTTACCTTTTTTGTTAAAGGGGTCATCGGATGCCCATTTTCCAAGTTGATATGATTCTTTATGGTCTTAATGAAAAGTCTATAATATACTTTGGTTAAAAATTCTCAATGGTAGTGTAAAACAACACCCTTTTTACCTTGCCAAAATCAGCTCTGCAAAAATCATCTCATTCTGGTTGAGGCTGCTTTAAATGCAAATGAGCTCTGCTCGCCCCGCCCCTCTCTACTCTCTGTGGAGTGACGAGCCTGTTTACTTTAGCCACATTTAGCCGCGTTTAGCCGCTAAACTTGCTAACTAGCACATTATTAGGAAAGGCGATCGCAAAGATTCATAAAAAAACCCTTATACTCACTTCTGCTGTAGGTGAAGCTGAATCACGAATGATTCACGCGAACACAGACGGATATATGTAGATCGGGAGGTGCATTCCCCTACAAACAAACGTAATCCACTGCATCTTCAGAGGCTCAGATGTCGGGAGTAAATGACGACCACTATGATCATTATTACATCCAGCAACACAACACCTCAATCGCTCAATCTAACTTACATCCCTGCTCCGGGATCAAAACATGGAAGTTGGACTGTTACAACTGATCTGAGGTAAGACGTTCATGTCAATCAACTATCATGGGAGCGGCCTCTGTGGGTGTGACACAACAACAACAGGCATCTGAGAACGGCTCAATTTAAAAAAGGGGATATTATTTTTACAGATTAATTAAAAACCACTGCATGGATTTTTATCATTATAGGGTAGATTTGTACATACACTGCCAACACACATTAATGTTCAAACAGCATGTAAAAGTGAACTTAGCATCCGATGACCCCTTTAAGGGTGTTTGATCTTCTTTGCATGTTCACTTTGCAAAGACTGGGTCGGAACATCTGCAGCAATGTAGGATGATTTTGAAATGATTTTTGAATTAGTTTTTCAACATACCCTAACTGTCTTGAGTCAAAAGACAAGATAAGTGTTTGAGATTAAAAAGTATTTCAACTGTATTTTTTTTTTCATAAAAATAACCGATCATTATGCTAGATAAGACCCTTCTTTCTCAGCTGGGATCGTTTACAACCGCATTTGTGATCGTTTGAAGCCGCATTTAAACTGCATTTTGGAAGTTCGAACTCGGGGCACCATATCAGTCCATTATATGGAGAAAAATCCTGAAATGTTTTCCTCAAAAAACACAATTTCTTTACGACTGAAGAAAGAAAGACATGAACATCTTGGATGACAAGGGGGTGAGTACATTATATGTGAATCTTTGTTTTGTAAGTGGACTTCTTTAAAGTAATGTATAGAACTACAACAAATAATTTGGTCTCAGTTTGTGGGTTTTGTATCTTGGCAAATCTAAGCACAGTTTGAGACATTGTTGAGATGTCTTGTGAAACTTGCTGTGAGAATGATAGGTATGAGATATTTCAAAAAGTATCCATTTGCTGTTTATTTAATTGTGTTGCTGTCAAAGAGAAACAGTTGATATATTAAAGAGTTTTTAGTCATTTTCCTTCCTATTGGCAGCAAGCAATGTCTGTTTTTAACTTTGTCAGCATGTTTGGGGAGAAAATGAATGTAGGAATAACATACGCTTACGTGTATGTGTGTTTGTGTAGAGTGTGTAAAAACTGAAATTTGACTGCAGAACTGCTGAATAACCAAGAAGGTGGTTGAAAATAAGCCCCATTAAGTCAGAAAAGCTGAGGTGTTAAATGAAACTGTCAGCACTCAACAGTCGACAGGTCCGACTCGCTCCCAGCTCGACTTTTACCTCTGAACAAGCACGAATGAGAGTCAAATAAAAATCAAATTACTTTTTTTCAATGCTCAATGTTGGTTATCCTTTACAGATAATGTGAAATAAAAAATGACGCTCAATGCACAATTTATCAGTGCAGAAAAAAGGTTTTATACTGTCTCATCAAAATGTAATGCATTCCTCTGCCTCTGAAATTCATTTTCTTTTTTACTAACGAAACCGAGGCACTACAGGCAGGGAAAAAATAATCATAGTCCTGTCTTACATTATTTTCCGCTAATATTTTGTTTCACCTAAATTTGCCACACTTACAAGTCTTTATCCAACCGAATGTGGTTTAAATCATGAAGTTTATTTACCCCCTCTGGGCCTCGGGACTGTTTTGGAGAACTAGAGTTGGAGAGTTTTTACTCCATCTGTCTGTGATTTCAGTCACTTTTGTTCTGAAATGCTCATCTGATCCTCAGGCTTTGGTCTCTTCTAGAGAATGTTACTTGGAAAGTCATTTTTGAACTGCTGCTTGTGAAGAAAGTTGACTGAGGTTTCGTCTGCAGTGATTTTCTTCCTTACTTTTATGGTTTCAGGCTCTTTTCTGGCCTTTCCACCTTTGTTTGGTACCATTTCTGCTACCTAGGTGATTCATTCAGCTTAAGCAAGTAACTAAATTGTATTCAAGCTACATTTCTACAGGTTCTAAAACAAATTAAGTGGTGCTTACTGTACAAAACATGCCTCCACGTTGCTAGGTTGTTGTGGGTGGCTGCCCACAGTTTAAAATTGTCATATTTTATTTTATTTCAGTTAACAATTGCTAGGTTTTTGTGGGTGGCTGCCCATAGTCCAAAATTATATATATTTTTTGTTATTTTATTGTGTTTACTTATTTATTTATTTTATTAATTGCTAGTTGCTAGTTGTGGGTGGCTGCCCACAGTTCAAAATTCTCAAAGTTTAATTTAATTTAATATTATTTTATTTTATTTTATTTTATTTCAATTACCAATTGCTAGGTTGTTGTGAGTGGCTGCCCATAGTCCAAAATTATATATATTTTTATTTTATTTTATTTTATTGTGTTTACTTTATTTTATTAATTGCTAGTTGCTAGTTGTGGGTGGCTGCCCACAGGTCAAAATTCTCAAATTTTAATTTAATTTAATTAAATTTAACTTTTATTTTATTTTATTTTATTTTATTTTATTTTATTTTATTTTATTTTATTTTATTTTATGATTGCTAGGTTGTTATAGGTGTAGCTTAAAAATTTCAAATTGTGTTATTTTATTTTTATTTTTTGTATTTATTTTTGTATTTATTAAAAAAAAAATACATTTAAAATTTTTAATTTAATTTAATAAGTTGTTGTAGGTGGCTGCCCATAGTTCCAAAATTAAAAAAAATTTTTTTGTTATTTTACTTTATTGTATTTTTTTTTATTTTAAATCTTGAATTTAATTTAATTTTATTTTATTTTTATTAAAAATTGCTAGATTGTGGGTGTCTGCGTATAGTTCAATTTTTTCCAAAATTAAATTAAATTAAATTTTACTTTGTCTATTTTATTTTATTTTTTATTTTATTTTATTTTATTTTATTTTATTTTATTTTATTTTATTTTATTTTATTTTATTTTATTATTTTATTTTATTTTATTTTATTTTATTTCAATTAACGATTGCTAGGTTGTAGTGGGTGGCTGCCCACAGTTTAAATTTTTCTTACTTTTTCTACTTTATTTTGTTTTATTTTACTTTTATTTTGTTGTCTTTTGTATTTATTTTATTTTATTTTATTTCAAATAACAATTGCTAGGTTGTTGTGGGTGGCTGCCCACAGTTTAAATTTTTCTTTCTTTCCTACTTTATTTTATTTAATTTTACTTTTGTTTTGTTTTATTTTGTTGTCTTTTGTATTTATTTTATTTTATTTTATTTTATTTTATTTTATTTTATTTTATTTCAAATAACGATTGCTAGGTTGTTGTGGGTAGCTGCCCACAGATCAAAGATTTAGAATTTTATTTTATTTAACAAAAAAAAAAAAAAAAAAGTGTTTTTTTTATTTTATAGTTTTAGTAACAATGGACTGTTAGACTGGGCTTTTATATGCTATTATTGTATTTAATTTTATATTTTCAGTTATAGTCTTTTTGTTATATGCTTTTGTCATTTTTATTAGCTTTTTTAGTTAGTTGCCAAGGCAAGATTACTGATTTCTTTTATGCTTTTTAAGTTCAAGTTTTTCATCAGATATTTATGTTTTAGTTAATTTCTGCTTTATTTCAATTACCAAAAAATGCTAGGGCGTTCTGGGTGGTTGCTAGGTGGATACGTTCCAGCCCACCCTCAAGTCTCTCTACGGATATATTTTGTGTCCATCCTTCACTGTATTTCTATAGGATTTTATCGTCTTTTATCATCCACCGGGTGAAAATCATCGGCTTAGAAGAGAAATAGCACACCTTAACAAGCCTATATCCATATAACACCATGCTAAGGGCTTTTATTAAAGCCACAAACACAAACAGATGGTAATACATTAGATTCCTATCAGACAGGACTTCATTGTGTGTGTGACAACATGGCCGCCCTGTATCATTATGTGCAGGATCTGGAACATAAACAGCACAGGCAGCAGCGAGGACATCTGTCTTCTTTTTCCAGCTGATGTTGTTATACGGTATCTGCCGCCCACACACACGCGATACCTGCCAGGGCTGTCAGTGAAGACGGGCCCCGGCCCCGCCGACAAGGCCCAGATCGTCTGCCGGTGAAAAGAAACGTGTTCATGACCTGAGTAAATCAGCTGCACTGTTATCGACAGCCTCTTGAAATCACATAGAAACTAGAAAGCGTCCTGCTGTTCGTTGGTTTTCATGTTGCAGGCCTGCAAACTGTGTATTCACATTTGTGCACGTCCTCATTGTCATGTCAAGGGTTCAAATTGGATTTCGAGGCACTGTGAGTCTGTAATTTGATTGTGAGTATTTTTTATGCACCCGTGGGGATTTTATGCATCACTCTGGCTTTGGTTGTCATGGCAATTTCTTGAGATAATAAGTCTGGAGATTTTCCTTTGGTGTTGAGGTGAGCAGAGCACTGATTTGATAGTCAGCAGGGACCTCTTGACCCCTGTGTGTCTGAGATCATTTCCTGTTGGTGTGTGTGTGTTTGTGTGTGTTTGAAGCTGGATGTATTAATAGAAGCAGGTCAGATACAGGTCAGGCCAGTAGTTAAACCTGACAACATGTTATTTTCCCTGAACCCTACCAAAATAAAATGAAAATAAAAAACAAAATGAATAATAAAATAAAATATTTTTTTGTTTGTTTATGTTTTTATGTAAATGTTTATTTAAATATTACATTTTCATTATAAGAAAAATAGCTAGGTTTCTAATTATACAATTTTATGCAGTGTTGTTATTGTTAACTGAGAACTAAGATTAAAAGTATTAAAAAAAAAAAAAAAAAAAAAAAAAAAAATCACAATTTGAAATAAACCAAAAATATTATATATTAATATTACATGAAAAACTTAAAATGAAAAATTACAACCTTAAAATCAAATAAATAATAACAATAAATACATTTAATTTAATTAATAAAACTGAAATCAAAATAAATAAATTTAATTTAATTAATAAATCACTAAAACTGAAATAAAAATAAATAAATGAAAAAGAAATATACTGAAATATTGTTAAAACTTAACTGCAAAAAACTTGAAAAAAGCTATTAAATAAAAATTAATAAATTAAATTTATTACTAAAATGACTAAAACTAAAACTGAAAGAAAAGAAATTGAAAAGAAATACAAATATTGTTTAAAAAAACTAAAAAAGCACAAAATTACTTAAATTTTTTAAATTACAAAATTACTTAAAATGAAAAAAAAAAAATATATATGTAGTGTGGTTATTGTTAACTAAGATTCAAACTATTAAAAAATAATTTTCATAAATTCAAATCAAATCAAATCAAAACCTTTAAAACTAATAAATAAATAAATAAAAACAGATTAAATTTAATTACTAAAATTATTAAAACTAAAGCTGAAATAAAAATTCATTTAATTTTAATTAATTTAAAATAAATATAAATATTGTTAAAAAACAAAAATGAATAAAAACGACAAAAGCACAAAATGACTTCAACTAAAATGAGAACTCTCTCTCTCTTATATATATTTCTATATATCTATTATATAAATATATTAAAAACTTAAACTGAAAAAAATGATATAAAACCTTAAAAACAAATAAATAAATAAAATTAATAGATTAAATTTAATTACTAAACTTATTAAAACAAAAATACTGAAAAAACTGAAACAAAAATAAAAATAAATGTTAATATTGTTAAAAAAACAATAACTAATGAAAACGACAAAAACACAAAATTAAACTAAAATGAAAACTATATATAAAATGAAAAAAAAAAAAAATATATATATATATATATATATATATATATATATATAATAGGAATGCCAAATGTTAGACCTTTAATGCATAAAAACAGAGTTGCAGCAAATGTTGCACAGAAAAGCATCACTCACGTCTAGTTTCATATACAAATGGATCTTGCACTATTAATTTAAAGATAATCATACATTTTATCTTTAATTCTTATTTTGGAGATTTTGTGTCAGTAATTTTCATTTGAAGTGAACTGAAAAATCTAAACCCTCAAATAAATATAATGAAAACAGGAATCTCTATAATTAAAGGTCGTCCATAACTATCCCTGGTTTTCTCCCTGCCAAAAAAAAAAAAAAAAAAAAAAAATCTATTTTTCTCCATCTGCTGTCGTGTTTCATCCCTCTACTCCTCCCTGTAAAAGCAATGCTTCCTCTTTTCGGCCTATCTCCTAATTTCACAGGAATTATAGCCTGAATTTAGCTTTTTCCAGACGACATTTTCCTACCAAACCTCTGATGATTGACAGATAGAATGATTGAATAATATTAAAGTCCCAGACACAAGCCAGACGTCATATATCTGGCATTAAAGGGTAGAAGTTGAGTGTGTGTTTCTTTGCCCTCATAATTATCATATCCGGCTTCAATTTCATGCATTATTTTACGACCTGTCTTTCTCACCTCTCTTTGCATATTGATGAAGGTTATGCACATATCTTAACAGAATCTGCTGCTCCTCATTAATACACTGGGGAACACTAGTGATTTGAAGATGGCTGCAACTAATCTGTTGACAGGTTTGATGATAATTATAGCATATTTCAGGATCTCAGGGTTTCACGGCGCGGTCACACTTTTCAAGGCTCGGTTGCCAGGGAGTTTCTCATTATTTTAGTAGCTTGTTATTTATATACTATTACAGTATTAGCGCTCACAAAAATGAAAATTCAACACAATTTACTCACCCTCAGACCATCTAAGATGTAGATGAGTTTGTTCTTCATTAAAACAGATTTGGAGAAATTTAGCATTATCACTTGCTCATCAATGGATCCTCTGTAGTGAATGGGTGCCGTCAGAATGAGAGTCCAAACAGCTGATAAAAACAGAACAATGATTTACAAGTAATCCACAACACTCCGGTCCATCATTTAACATCTTCTAAAGTAAAAACCTGTGTGTTTGAATGAAACTAAATGTATGCACTTTAAGGGTTACTCCACTCCAAAATGAAAATTTTGCCATTAATCACTTACCCCCATGTCGTTCCAAAACCGTAAAAGCTTCATTCGTCTTCAGGACACAATTTAAAGATATTTTGGATATCTAGTCGTTATTTTTATTTTCTTAGCGTACAAAAAGTAGTCTCGTCGCTTCAGAAAATTCAGATTGAACCACTGATGACAGATGGACTATGTTGACGACGTCTTTCATACATTTTTTGGGTCTTGACAGTGGTATTTACCTGCCAATCAACGGGACAGTCAAAATCTTCCCAGTTTTCATCCAAAATATCTCAAATTGTGTTCCGAAGACGAACGAAGCTTTTACTGGTTTGGAACAACATGGTGGTAAGTGATTAATAAAGAACTAAAATTTTCATTTTGGGGTGGAGTAACCCTTTAAATATTTCAGTGGATTTTCACAGATATCTGGCTTTAGACAGAGCGCAGAGCTCTGACAGATCATCAGTGTTAATTGACCTGAAAGCTTCAGACACAATGGACTAATTAATCAGTGTTCTCCGTTCATGAAACTGAGTTGAAGAGAGACAAAGAGGAGGAAAGAGAGATGGAGGATGATGTACACTTTCCATCTGTCGGGTCTCAGGGGTGATGATTCACTGTCGCTCTAAAATCACCTGTCTGCTCGTCTCAATATGGCTGCCGTGCTCTGAATGTTTCACACGCTGTCCAAACACTTTACAAAATTAGCCTCTGGTGCGCACCACCTGTGTGAACGACAGATTTGGGCATAATAGCTGCACACAAACACCCACTTATGCTGGTGGTATGACGTATATTTTGTTCAATGGTAGAAATGTGCCAGATGCTAGAGACTCTGTCAAATTATGTAATCATTTTTTGAGTCTGGTTTTTTTTTTTAACTTTAAGTACTAAAGCTGTTTGTGTAATGATGGCAGATTTATTTACTTTTGGGTTTGTGTTCATTAACTAAAACATAAAAAAATTATTAATTTTAAAAAATTCAATGAGATGTTTCCTTTACTTATTTGGAATTTTAAGAAAAATACAAATTTAATGGTTATTATATTTTTAAGCAATTTAATTAATCATTTTAAAGTTTAATTTTCATTTTTTCAAAAATAAATGTACAGTAGCAATTCGAAAGTTGAGGTCAGTGACTTTTTTAAATGGTTTTAGTATTTTATGTTCAGTAAAGCTGCATTTATTTGATCAAAAATGCAGTAATATTGTGAAATATTATTATGATTTTAAATAACTGTTTTCTTTTTGAATATATTTTAAAATGTAATTTATTCCTGTGATCAAAGCTGAATTTTAGTGTCTTTAGTGTCTGCGGATCCTTCAGAAATCATTCTAATATGCTGATTTGGTGCTAAAAAACATATTTAATGTTTTTTTTTTTTTTTTTTTTTTTTTTTTTATGAAAGCCATAATACATTTTTCAGGATTCTTTGATGAATTGAAAGTTGAAAAGAACAGCATTTATTTAAATACTGTATAAATCCTTTGTCATGTTGTAAAATACTGTCACTTGGTCAGTTTGATATGCTAATAAACACGGTAAAAAATCTAATAAAATGTATATATAGCTTAATTTTTAATTATTTTTATAGTTTTATAGTTTTAATTTATAATTTGAATTTATGTTTTTGTATTTCTAGGAAAACATGGTAAAAAGATATAAATATTTTTTGTTTTTCTATTATATAAAACACAGTATAAATTATTTTTTTATTATTTTAATTTATGATTTTTGCATTTCTATGATATAAAAATTGTACTATATATACTATGATAGTTTTATTTTTAATTATTTTCATATTTTATCGTTTTTATTTGTATTGAAGTTTTTTGTATTTCTATGATATAAAAACATGGTAAAAATATATACATTTTGTTTTTCTATTATATAAAACATTAAAAAATAGATTAAAAAATATTTTTATAATTTGCATTTTAATTTTTTGAAGTTAATAATTGTTTTTATATTTTTTTATCAGTTTTTTAATGTTGATATATATATATTTTTTTAAATAAAATAACTTTGTATTATTTTATTTCAAGTAAAGACCATGTATTTTAAAGTTTTAGTTTTAGAAAGCTATAATAACCCTGCAAACCCTGCAGCTCTACTACCCACCTTCACGTCGCTCTGTTGACAGTCTTGAAGATCGACTTTATTAAACACCTTGTGCACTCTATCCAACACAATAGGACTGTCGATACACAAGAGAGCTTTTCCCACACTCCAGCATTATTAAACACCCCCATTCACTATTATCCAGAGTCTGGATGCTTGATCCATAATAGGAAGATTTTTTGTGCATCCATCTAGCTGTGTTTCTAATCTCCAGGCATGAGTTTTATTACCATAGCAGTGCCCTTTTTGGCCCCTTGGGAAGGCAGAGTTCCTGCTCTCTGCTTGCGTCCTGTTGTCTGTTAATGTCATATTTGCACTCAGTAATTCATCACTCTCTTATCAAGGTTCCTCATCGGTTCTCAGCCTCATTGATCAGGCCAAACGCCCCTGACCTTGCCGTATCCTCCCCTTCATAGATAATATTTCGGTGCAGCTCAACTATTTATGTGCTGTCAAATATTTATTGAATAGCAGCGCCAGAGAGCGCGTATGTTTATCCCAGTTAATCTAAGCAATCGATAATGTCTAATTTAAGATCATGTGAAATACTACATGTTGCTATGGAGACTTTAAAACTAGTAGTCTTGATCTGAACCACACCAGTGATGGTGAGTGTTGAGAATAATGTGATTTGGATGCGTTGTATTATTAAAGCAATAGTTCACCCAAAAATTAAAATTCTGTCATTAATTACTCACCGTCATGTCGTTCCAACGCCGTTAGACTTTTTTTCATCTTCGGAACACAAATTAAGATATTTTTGATGAAATCCGAGAGCTTTCTGACCCTGCATAGACAGCAATGCAACTGAAATGTTCCCAGGCTCAGAAACGTAGCAAGGACAACGTAAAATTTTATTGAAAATATCTTAAGTTGTGTTCTGAAGATAAACGAAGGTCTTACGGGTTATCAGCAACACAAGGGTGAGTAAATAATGAGTGATTAAATTATTTTTGGGTGAAATATCACTTTAAGTCCATTTTCTCTTATAAAACACCATCCATTCCTTAGCTGCATTTGCTAAGGTTAGCATCACTGTTATTACTAAAAAAGGAGATACTTGAGTCATATCTAGAAAACAGAATATGTGGGAGCTTTTTTGACATGAGCAAGTAATCAACGCCTTTGAGCAGCAACCGTAGCAACTGCGAAAGAACATGCTAGAAATCCTAGCTGCATGTTAGCATGTTTACCATGTGCTAGCGCCACTCATGTTTTCTTCAGGAAAAAAAAAAAAAAGGCGTTTTTGTTAATAATTTGATCATTAAAAATCAGCTTTTGATCCTTTGGTGTTAGTGTTGATGTGGTGTGAGTTTATGTTGGCATTCATAGCTGGTGCTGCTGTAAACACAACCTTTCAACCAAAGGTGTTGAGCAGCAAAAACTGGCCTTTTTCTGTCTCTGATCTTATGTCTATGTCTTTTTGCTGACATACCCTATTGAAAAAAAACAGCATATGCTGGTTAGGTAGGTTTTGAAGCATAGATGCTGGTTTGAGCTAGTCCTTACTTGGTCCTTAGTAGGGATGGGCGATATCTTATCATTTGTGATATACTGGTAAAAATTTTCTCCATGTTAAGAATTAGTTGTTGACATATTTCTGTGTGCAAAACTAGTATATCGCTAAATGAGGAGCTCCAATCTGGAACTGAGCCTTGAATAACGTTAACTGTATGCAGTTTTGCGTGTGTTTGAGCCTGTTTGCAAACCTGTTGTCCAACAAAGGTCTCATTTATTGACATGCTTTTTCTCCAAATTAACTTCATAACCTTGTGCGATCAGACGTGGCTTTATATCACAGAATGAGGCAGAAATCCTACTATTTCTATGTCGATTAGCATTGCATTATAAGTATACTTTATTCTTATAAAAATACCCGAGATTGCTTGAAGAACACAAACCATATATTGTATCAATCGTACGTTTATCATCTTCAAGTTTCCTCAGTTAAAATTCCTCCATCTGCGTTTTATTCAGCTGCAGCGATAACTGGATCGGAGATTCCTGAAGCATGGTCAGTACTATTACTTCTACTATAAAGCATATGTGGAATTTCTGCGCAAGGGCGCCCTCCGGCTTCCAGAAAAACCTATATTGCCAGGTGTGTTTCACACACAAGGAATTCGTCGAATTTAGGATCTTCCAGTACAGAAAGTACAAACAATTTAATTCACATTCTAGTGAATTAAACAGTGTGCTCAGTAATGCTCACAACACCCTATTTTGGGTAAAAATAGGAAAGATAATACTTTTCTCTAAAGAAACTGGATTTCATTAATATTGTCATCACAATAAATACCAGAAATTATTGTGATAAAGTTTTAAGCCCATATCGCACATCCCTAGTCCTTAGCTGGTTTATCCTGGTTCTTAGCTGGTTTAAGATGGTCTTTAGCTGGTTTATGCTGGTCCTTAGCTGGTCATGTGCTGGTCTTGAGCAGGAGTGCCCAGCTTAGGACCATCTTAAACCAGCAAAGGACCAGCATAAACCAGCTAAGAACCAACAAAAACCAGCTCAAACCAGCATACATGCTTCAAAACCTACCTAACCAACTTATGCTGTTTCTTTCAAAAGGCTACTAGTATGTAACATTAAGTTGATTTCTAAGGGATAAAATAAGTCCTGTGTTTTACTTGCTGAAGGTAATGATCAAAAAGTAGTTTGACCAATAACATGCAGGCATTGTATATAATCGACCAATCGTGGCACATTAGAAGGTTGGATCTACAAAAAAACGGTCAAAGTGATGCAAATACGCTTACACTGTAAAAAATAAAAAACACAATTTGTTGATTCATCTTAAAATAATTTGTTACCCTGCTACCTTAAAATTTTAAGTTCAGTCAACTAAAATAAGTTTAGTCAACTTGAAATGTTAAGTTGTACTAAGTAACAACTTAGATATTTGTGTTTGCTAAACTTAACAGATGGGTAAGTAACCCAGCTGCCTTAAAATTTTAAGTTGAATCAATTCAAATATCTAAGTTGTCACTTATTATAATTTAACATTTCAAGCTGAATAAACTTATTTGAGTTGACTGAACTTAAAATTTTAAGGCAGCCAGGTAACAAATTATTTTAAGTTGACTCAACAAATTGTTTTTTACAGTGTACATATAAGGTGTGTTCGACTTGAAGCGGCACTAATGATGTCTCTCACTGAAATATGTTGTAGAAAACCCATGAAAGATTACAATATTTCACAAATCCTCATTTTATACATATTTTTACATAATTTTTAATGAAGTCAAATGGTTGCACTTGGTGAGCTACTGTGGCTACCTGTTGCTATTTTTACCTCAACGCAACTCTGAAAATAAAATTCTGATGCGATGCCACATTGTACAGGTTTTAATTGTCCACTGTGCTTCACTAAAGATACATGCATACGTCTTCTTTGATTTAACAGTATACGTAAACCACTGATCTATATATTTGGAGTATCATGCACAAAATGACCGACCATATTATCTGTTTATGAACACTGGCAGATAGGTGGAGCATTTGAGAGTGTTATTTTTTCAATTCTGTTTGGTGCTGATTATGATAAAGGAAATCGCTTACAGCAACTCCTCAGTATATCAAAGATTTGTATTTCATTAGCATACTGTGTGTGATAAAAATGTGTGCTGTCAGATTGTTGAAATCTGTTCAAGGACTTTCTCACTGATGTCTGTTTGTCTCCTGAGCTAAGTTCTGTTTTTGCTAAATCAATTTTGAGAGTTTATTTGTTTTCTATTCAAGTTGCCATGGTAACAGACTGGCGGAATGTTTGAATCAGTCGCTTCGATTTGGAGGAAGAGATACAAAACAAACAAGGACGCAACATTAATTTATTCACTAGTGCTGCATTAATATATAACGTTTTCACTTTAAGTAGGCATTGAAATATGAAAAAGCACATTGCTTTGATTAAATATGGCAAAAACTGGAATTTTCAAATTGCGACAAAGCTGAATCTTTAAAAAAATGTTTCCTTGAGATATCAGTTGTGGTAAAGCAGCAAAATAATCACTCTTTTAATGCTAGTTGCTTGTTTTTATAAGAACTGTATTGATCAGACGTTTACACTGTTATTAGAACACAAGTGACTTCAGACTACAAATAATGAGCGAAAATAGTAATTAAGGTTTAAAGCCCGCAAATTAATGGACCGGGAGCTATTTAAGATAGATTTTTAAGCATCATCTCGCTCTCGCTTTTCTCTCTGGATCATTCTTTCCATCATATTGACTCTTTTGATCAATAATATGAAGGTTATCATAAAGCTGCACCGTATCCCATGATGCTCTTTGTCTTTGAGCAAACTGCAGGAGCAGGTCTGTGTCTTTCAGCAGTCGCTGTGAAAAGGAAATGAAAGCGGTGCTGTTAATGTCAGTCATTTGACAAACGCATGTGGGCTGTAGGCAGTACTCATGCTATTTACACACACAGCTGTAAGCTGCCACTCAAAACCAGCATGTTTTCACTCACACATCCAACCATTATCAAAATCTGTGTTAAAGACACAACCATAGATGATACTACATTATGTATATATATATATATATATATATATCATATATCATCTATGGTTGTGTATATATATATATATATATATATACTTATATATGTGGCCAGACGTTTTTTATTATTAAAGAAGTATCTTGTGCTCACCCAGGCTGCATTTAATTGATTAAAATACAATAAAAATAGTAATATTATTACATATTATTATTCCAATTTAAAATATCTGTTTTCTATTTTAATATATTGTAAAATATTATTTATTCATTTGATGGCAAGTATGTTTTTTTTCTGCTGAATTTTCACTACTCTTTTGATTTGCTGCGTAAGAAACATTTCTTTTTAATATTATTGTTGAAAACAGTAATAATGCTGCTTAATTTTTTTAGTAAAACTGTGAGACTTTTTTAGGATTTTTTGATAATTATAAAGTTTAATTCATAATAGATTTATTTAATTTCATTTTATTTCATCTCATATTTTATTTTATTTGAGATTTTTAAAATGTTTTTTAGCTCTTTTTAGAGCCTGATTTTGTTGCTAATATCTAAATATTACGGCTTAAAAATTATACTGCTCCATGAATGTATATTTTCAGGGGTTTTTGTTGTTTTTGTTTTTTTGTACACTGACACCAATATGTTTTTTAAAAACACTTCTTTTTTTTTAATGCTGATTTTTTTTTTTTTTTAATAACACTGACATCAAGAAAAATCTGTATAATTAACCTATAATATATATTTTTAAATCTTTTTAATAACTGTTTTTTAAGACTGATTTTTGTCAGTAATATTTAAATAATACTACTTAATAATTTATATCTCTTCATAGATTTATATTTTTTTTTTTTATACTGACACCAAAAACAAATTGTAATTTTGACCTATAATATATATTGCGGCCTGAAAGAGTTGTTTTAATGTTTAAAAAAGGCTTTTTTTCTCTATAATATCAAAACATCTAATAATATTATATAATATATATATATATATATATATATATATCTCATTTTTTTTTACATTGACACCAAGAAAAATCTGTAATATTAACTATAATATACTTTAAGATTTTTTATTTAAAAAAAAAATGCTTTTTAAGCCTGTTTTTTCTCTGTAATATCTACATTTTACTACTTATAAATTTATGAAGCGACATAAATTTATATTTTCATTTTTTATTTTCAGTCATATTAACCTATAACTAAATTTCAAAATCTCATTCTGTTAAAATGACCCACATATTGTGCATCCGTATGGATTGATCCCTTTGTATCTGCTGGCTGATATGAAGTCTGGAAAACACTAATGAATATTTAACGCCTATCCACAGGGCTTCGGTATCTTTAAAAGGCAGGGTGCACCGTGCTTACCAAAAGCTCCTCCTGGTCTCTTGGGAAACAAATAAATAAATAACAGGAAACAGAGCAGAGCATGCAGAAGAAATAATCAAGGAGAATTAGCATACTGTCTTTGACTCCTGGATGACACTGACTATTCTTGGAAAGCCTGTTCTCCTCAGACACATACGCAGCTAATGCATATAGATCCTCAGTGTGCCGTGAGCCGTTACGTTCACAGGGCAGGGGCTTTGAGACAGAATAAAGATGGTAGATGTGAGATGAGAAAAAAAGTGGTGTTTATCATCTCAGCTCTCTCTCTTTTAATACATATCATTATTTGCCAAAAAACATTTTGAGAAATCAAGTCATTAGGAGATGAGCTTTACAGAACAAAAACATCATTCAGATTTTAATCATAACTCTTAATTCTTGTGTTTCAGGTATTTATGAACAGACGTTTCTTATATAACTGCAGTGCTCCAGTCCTGGATGTGAAGATTGCCTTTTGTCAGGTGTGTGTTCCATACAGGTAAATTAAAAGGTAGAGTATTCATTCACTTCCATTCTGTCTGTCATGCTTATGGATGTGTCATTGTCTAAAACAAATACTGGTGACAGCCTGTCTGGGCCCTTAAGGAAGATGTACAGCTTACAGGATCAATTCCTTGCAGCATTGCAAACCATTCAGAGTCAGGTTTCCCAAAATGCATTAAGAACATCTTAAGATCACTTTAAATATGCATGCAAGTGTTTTCTAAAATCAGTGCATCATTCAAATTAATTGTTGCTGTATACCCATATGACTTTCTTTTTGATTTTTTTCAGTGTATGACTTTCACTCTGAAATATATCACGTTGTGGAAATAAAATGGGTTGTAAATGCCATTCCATGTTGCTAATTCAGGATAGTTCAGCTGAAAATTTAAATTCTATCATTGTTTGCTCACCTTCATGTTGTTCCAGACTTGTATGACTTTCTTTTTTTTTTTGTGGAACACGAAAGAAGATATTTAGAATAGGTCTAATTTTATTTTTTGTTGTTTTGCATTCCATTAAGTTTCATTGGATAGACAAAAAGAGGTTTGGAATGACATAAGGGTGATTAAATGCTGATTTTGAGTGAACCGTCCCTTTTAAATTCAATTTAGAAATGTACATCTTCCTTAAATTCTGGGCTCTAGATTGACTGACCTGTTCCAGTATGACAACAGAACTTTATTAACCTGATTTGTATTGTAACATTTTTGGATTTTAGAGGATTTTCAAAGTTGTAGTATTTAAAAATGACCAATAAAAATCAGGCTTAATTTCTACATTTTTTCTTACAATTCTGAATTGGAAAACATAACAAAACTCACAATACTGAGAAAAAAGTCTGAATATGGAGAAAACTCAGAATTCTATTTTTTTCCATCTTTATAATCATAAAGATGATAATTTATAAATTCACACAATCATAAAGTCATGATTGGGACTTTTTTTTCAATTCTGACCCTTTTCTTGTAATTGTGAGTTTATATCTCATAATTTATAATATATAATACTGACTTTTCTTTTCAGGATGTGGAAAAAAAGATTAAATTCCCCTTTTATTATTTATTTTATTTTATTTTATTTTATTTTATTTTATTTTATCATCCAATGGCCCAACATGCCTCCACAGATTATACACTACCAGTCAAAAGTTTTTTTTTTTATTCTCGTCCGCTCACCAAGCCTGCATTTATTTGATCCAAAATACAGCAAAATCAGTAATTTTGTGAAATATTTTTTACTATTTAAAATAACTGTTTTCTATTTGAATATATTTTAAAATGCAATTTATTCCTGTGATCAAACCTGGCTTTTCAGCATCATTACTCCAGTCTTCAGTGTCACATGATCCTTCAGAAATCATTCTAATATGCTGATTTGCTGTTCAAGAAAGATTATAATTGTTATTATCAATATTTAAAACAGTTTAGTCTTTTTTTTTAGGATTCTATGAGGAATAGAAAGATCCAAAGATTTGAAATTTACCTGAAAAAGCTCTTGTAACATTATACAATATACCATTTAAAAGCTTGGAGTCAGTATAATTTCTTTTATGGGAAAGAAAGGATAGAAATTAATACTTTTATTTAGCTAGGATGCTTTAAATTGATCAAAAGTGATGATAAAGACATTTGTTATGTTACAATAGATTTCTATTTCAGATAAATGCTGTTCTTCTAAACTTTCTATTCATCAAAGAATCCTGAAAAAAATCTACTTTTATTTATGTTTTCAACATAATAATAATATTAAATATTTTTGAGCAGCAAATCACAATATTAGAATGATTTCTGAAGGATCATGTGACTGGAGTAATCATGCTAAAATTCAGCTTTGAAATCACAGGAAAAATTACATTTTAAAACACATTCATATAGTAAACAGTTCTTTTAAATAGTAAAAATATTTCAGAATTGTACTGTTTTTGCTGCACTTTGGAAATAAATACAGACTTGGTGAGCAGAAGTGACTTACTGAAAAATATAAAAAATTTTACTGTCCAAAAACTTTTGACTAGTAGTGTACATTTATATATTAGAATATAATAATGATGGTTTTACGTAATAAAACTTCCTTCTGCTTAATCTAAATCTAAAATAAAGTATCTATTCCCTGCAGAAATCACAGTAGCACAGCAAAACATTATTAAATCACCTTATGATATGTCCCTTGGGTTTTTTTGTCCTTCATTTTTTCTTTTAGACTGTAAATTATGCTCATCATCTATCAGAAAGTCCTTTGGTGATACGTACAGTTCACAGGTCAAGAGGGCAGTAGGTGGGGTTGACTAGTAGATAAAAAATCACTTTGTTAACAAAAGGTTGTAAGTTCATATCCCAGAAGGATCGATCCATGAATCAACACTGTGTCCTTGAGCGAGACATTTAACCTCTGTGTGCTCCATAGGGACTGTCACTGTAGTAAGTGTACTGGTGGTCACTTCAGATAAGTGCGTCTGCTAAAAAGACAACTGACTCCTGAAACAAGTGCGTTTCGTATCCCTGAATGTGTATCAGCTCAGACTTGATATTTGAAACATGAAACTGATTCCAGTACATTTTGATGCAAGCATGTTGCTAAGCTAACAGCCTAATACTAAAATATATAAATAAATAGGTCTAATTATTTAATATTAGGTACGTTTATTTAAAGGAATTAATAAATCCAGCCCTCAGCGTCACGATCCATCAAAAATCATTTTAATATGCCGCTTTGGTTAAAAAAAACGACTTCATATTTTTGCTCTCTATTCATTTATTATATTATTTCACATTTTTGCCTTATATTCCCATCTAGGTAGGGAGGTTTTGGAATGGAAACCAGTTTCACCAAATAATCAAACCAAACCATTTGTGCTCTAAACCTTGTTTTAATAAAAGACCACAATTACTGCAAATCTTAGCTCATTAGCTTCAAATTAGCCCAGTTAGTTTAATAGGGAGGCTACTGCAGTGAGGAGTGACTCCCATGATGAAGATAGACTTTATGAACCACACACACACACACACACATATATGCATATAACTCTCTCTCTTTCTCTCTCGCTAATTACCATTTTAGCTTGTGAAATTATGTGGACAGCTTCCTCCCTTGGTATGGCCATGAATATATTCACTATGTGACAGTTAGTACAATCGATTACACAGCTGGCCCTTGTGCCAGCACTGGCATGAGCTCCAGAATGAAGAGAGCTCTCATAACCTTGATCGTTTAGCTTAATATAATTCCACATCTGAGATCTCCAGCCAAGCACAGATAAGATACTTTCTCTAAGGTAGCGAAACTAAAATGTTATGGGTTTGTATATACGCATTTTATTGTCCTCTGGTACTTTATTTACAGTTGAGATCAAAAGGTTGCATACACCTTGCAGGATCTGCAAAATGTGAATTATCATTCAAAATTTTTCAAAATGCATGTTATTTTTTATTTAGTACTGACCTGAATAAGATATAAGATCAACTAGAGAAAATACTAGTTGAATTTTTTAAAGATGACCCTGTTCAAAAGTTTACATACGCCTTATTCTTAATACTGTGTTGTTGCCTGAATAATCCACAGCTGTGTTTTTATTGTTTGGTGATGAGTCTCTTGTTTGTTTTGAACAATTAAACTGCCTGCTGAAAAATCCTTCAGGCCTTACAAATTCTTTTTTTTTTTCAGCATCTTTTGTGTATTTGAACCTTTTCCAACAATGACTGTATGATTTTGAGATCCATCTTTTCACACTGAGGACAACAGAGGGACTCTGCAACTATTACAGAAGGTTCAAATGCTCCAGAAGAAAAAATGATACATTAAGACCCAGGGGGTGAAAACTTTTGAACAGAATGAAAATATGTACATTTTTGTCATTTTGCCTGAATATCAGTTTTTTTTTTTTATTTAGTACTGCCCTTCAAAAGCTACAGAAGATACTTAAATGTTTCCCAGAAGACAAAATAAGTTACATTTACCCTGATCTTCAAATTCAAAATGTTTTCACCTCCCGGCTCTTAATACATTGTGTTTCCTTCTGGGGCTTCAGTGAGTGTTTGAACCTTCTGTTATAGTTGCATATGAGTCCCTCAGTTGTCCTCAGTGTGAAAAGATGGATCTCAAAATCATACAGTCATTGTTGGAAATGTGGCTGTAAAGCCATGTTGTGAAATTAAAAGTCACATTGGTGAGAAATAGCAATTTTGTGTATCACATTTGTGACTTTATATCTTATTTTAAAGGTGACATATCATAAAAATCTGACTTTTTCTGTGTTGAAGTGCTATAATTGGGTCTCCAGTGCATCTACCAATCCAGAAAATATGAAAAAGAACAACCCAGTACGTTTTTTAAGCCTTTCAACAAGCTTGTGAAAAAACAAGCCGCTCAGATTTCACTCCCCCCCATGACACTGAAAGGGTATCTTATTATAATATTACCGTCTCTTAATCTGCACGTTTCCACCCATGGCACTGCCATTTTGTTTTCACAAGCGACAACGGTGTACCAGTTCTTACGCCATGGCGAAAGTTCAAGCAAAGCATGCTGTTCTGACTTTGGTTGCACAGACGATCACAGAACACTATTTAGAGTCCCAGCCTTGGAGGAGACAAGAGTGCAGAGGATGTATTGATTTATTACTGTATATTACGGTACTAACACATAGATCTAATATAAATGTGATTTAATTCCCAGCTGTTTAACTTCACAGACATAACTGACTGTTTTTGTAACTCGTGTTTTTTTAACATAAACTTGTGTGTATTTGACCGTTTAAGTGCAATAAGACATGAAAGAGAACTAATATTGTTAAAAATGCATGATTTCAGCGTGATATACATGATAATCAAAACCAACCCAGATGTTTTTTGGCAGAGTATCTGAGGTACGAGCTGTAAAGGCACAGCTCTATTCTGGAAAAGGGGGCGGGGAGCAGCAGCTCATTTGCATTTAAAGAGACATGCATGAAAACAGCGTGTTTCTGCTTCCACTCAAAATAGGCATTTTCAAAATTATATAATAAATGATCTGTGTCATATTTTGAGCTGAAACTTCACAGACACATTCTGGGGACACCTGAGACTTATATTACATGTGTAAGCCTGGACCACAAAACCAGTCGTAAGTAGCACAGGTGTATTTGTAGCAATAGCCAACAATACACTGTATGGGTCAAAATGAACGGTTTTCTTTTTATGCCAAAAATCATTAGGAAATTAAGTACAGATCATGTTCCATTAACATATTTTGTAAATTTTCTACTGTAAATATATCAACAGTTAGTTTTTGATTAGTAATATGCATTGCTAAGAACTTCATTTGGACAACCTTAAAGGTAATTTCTCAATATTTTCATTTTTTTGCACTCTCAGATTTCAGATTTTCACATAGTTGTATCTCGGCCAAATATTGTCCTATCCTAACAAATCATACATCAGTGGAAACTGACCCTTATGACTGGTTTTGTGGTCCAGGGTCCAATAGGTTTTTTATTTGGTTTTATATACTGAATTCTGGCTTGCAGATATAAAGTCTTGCATCTCTCAAATTGCTTATAGTAATAGATGCAATATTTGTCTTCACTCATTTGTGACACCTCATTTCATTTAATTATATTAATTTAGTTGCCTAGTGTGTGGTTTGACCTAAATATTAAGCTGCAATATCACATTGCAAGGATTTATTAATTTTCAAATCACACAGCAAACTTGTCTGTGGTTGTATAGTCTTTAATGGTTTTTTATATCCTGTCCATTACTTTTGAAAGTAACTTTCCCCAACACTGAGTTCAAACAGGTTTTTATGGCTTTATGAATGTGCTTTTTTAATAATGTGCTTATCAACTGTCTAAACCCAAATGTTTCCATCTTTTTCTCCACATCCATTTTTTTCTCCAGGGGTTTGGCAAACAAGTTGATGTTTCTTACATTGCCCAGCATTACAACATGAGTAAAAGCAAAGTGGACAACCAGTTCTACAGTGTGGAAGTAGGAGATTCCACCTTCACGGTTCTCAAACGCTACCAAAATCTAAAGCCCATCGGATCTGGGGCTCAGGGAATTGTGTGGTGAGTACCCATAATGCATCACTTTGTCTTTTATTGTGAAATAAGTCCATATGGATGGCAAAATGCTCCTCAAAAATCTTCCTAAATGAGGCTTTGAATTTTAAGAACGGTATTTGGGAATTTCTTGGCAGGTTTAATTGCAGTTCCCAGTAGACAGCTGCTAATTTGGATCCCTAAAAACCAAACCCTGTGATTTTTATAATGAATTATGAGACTTTTCGGGATTATGAGAAATATGGATGAAGGTGGCCCTCCCTTTTCCTATTTCCCATGTCATTTCCCCCCTCCCCCATTCCTCTTTCCTTGCATCTCAGTGTCAGTGTCAGCGGTACGGTTGTGCGGGGAAGGCAGGGAGGCAAGACTGGACTGTTAATGACATTGTTGATGTGTTCTGGCTAGTTTGCTGGCTGCAGTAATCCTGCCTGCTGGACGGACAACCCTGATCTAATTTAGCTTCCTCTCCTCAGCAGCAGTCACATGATGCAGCATGGTAGCCGTATTAGCCTAACAAACGCACCATCATTCTCCGGAGAGAGAGAGAGAGAGAGAGAGAGGCAAAAGAAGGACAGTTTAAAAAGACTGCAAAGTCACATGTTTTCCACAGGAACTGATGAAACTGGTGTGGTTAGGTTATATAGCTGCAATATTTTAAAACTTAAAAGCTTAGAAATCTAACTAAAATCAAACTAAATTTAACGTGATTACCAAAACTGCAACTCTGCATATATACTATAAAAGTGAGAATTTTTTTAGATATATACATATAATTTACATATTTAATTCAATGCATTACTTGCTGATTTTGTAATTATTTGTGAAGAAAAGTGTTTCTATGCCAAACAAAATCAAACAACATTTTATTTTATTTTATTTTATTATTATTTTATTTTATTTTAACGAAGTTTCAGTTGGCTATGAAAAAAATCTGGTAATTTACCCTTGCAGGTCAGTTACTTTAAGTAAATTGTGATAATTTATATTATTTTAACTGTGAATGGAGACTTTTAATTTCTTATACATTTTTTTAATCTTTTTTTTTTTAATTCAGTGCATTACTTGCTGATTTTTTTGTAATTATTTTTTTAATTTACCAGCCATTTCTACACCAAACAAAATCAAACAACTTAATCTATTTTATTTATTTTATTTTATTTTATTTTGTTTTATTTTATTTATTATTTTTGAAACAAAGTTTTAGTTGACTAGCAAATCTGTGCAAAATCTGGCAATTTACCATCCTAGGTCAATTATTGTAAGAAAATTGTGATGCTTATTTCATCTGTGAATAGAAGACATTTAATTTAAAAAAATGGATTATTAAACTATACTACTTACTATACTATAAATACAAAACATAATTACATATTATTACTGATATTTATTTTCTATTCTATTAATGGTCTTTTTTTATTATTATGACAAAATTGTTTTATTCAACGATTATAGTATACTACAAAGTTTCAGTTGACTAGCAAATCTATGCAAAAATCAGGCAATTTACCATCCCGAGTCAATTACTGTAAGTAAATGGTGATGATTATTTCTACAGTGAATGGAAGAAAATTCATTTTAATAAATTGATTATTTAAATGTAATTATATAACAGAATTTGAATACAGTAAAAACGGTAATATTGTGAAATATTATTACAATTTAAAATAACAGTTTTCTATCTGAAAATGTTTAAAAATGTAATTTATTTTTGAAATGGCAAAGCTAATTTTTAAAAGTTATTACTCCAGTGTCATGATCCTTTAGAATTTTTTTTTTTTCCAAAAACCAGCAGTCTATGTATTTATCACATTAAATACACCAAACATTTGTCGTATTATTAAGTATGTAAGTCAGGTTATTACAGCCTTTTCATGACTTAAACCTTTTCACAGCATATTTTTGCTAGCAAAGTCTGTGGTGTTATTAAATGGATCCATCATATCATTCACAGCAGTCCGTGTTGGAAAGCTACATACTGAATATTTAGGTGACGCAGTGCTGCTTTCCTCAGAGTAATAGTCAGAGCTATGAGCATCTGGCGTTGTGCCGCTGCTAAAGATTTGGCCACTAATAATTCATCATATCACACGCTCGCACACAAATCTCCTGACTGCGTATGCTGGAAAATGAGATTCTTTACCTTGCACAACTCTCTCCTATATTGCATGTTAGGTAAAAAGAAGTGTGCCAAAAGAGTAAACATATAAGTAAATACAAATATCTATAAAACAAACAGAATGCACAAAAGCATTACAAACATCCGTTCTGTATTACATAACCCATTATGCAATACAAAGACAAGTTCTCAAGAAGCAAAAGGATCCTGTCAGACTCTTTGGAGAATTCTTGTCCCAAATAGTGGAAGGAAGCAAGAAGAAAGACCCTTCACTTTTAACTTTGGTTTTTAACATTTCCTTGGCACAGTAGTTGATTGGACAGCTAAAAGTTAACATACTTTTACATTGAATTTGATTAAAAATAAACATATTACTTCAGTTGAGGTCAAAAGTTTGCGTCCCCCTTTCAGAATCATTAAAAATAAGAGGGATCTTTCAAAATGCATGTTATTTTTTATTTAATACTGACCTGAATAAGATATTTCACATAAAAGATGTTTGCATTTAATCCAAAAGAGAAAATAATAGTTGAATTTATAAAACTTACCTGGTTCAAAAGTTTACATCCTCTTGATTCTTTTTTGTTTTGTTTAGTGATAGTTGTTCATGAGTCCCTTGTTTGCTCTAAACAGTTAAACTGTCCGCTGTTCTTCAAAAAAATCCTTCAGGTCCCACAAATTCTTTGGTTTTCCAGCATGTTTGTGTATTTGAACTATATCCAAATGACTGTATGATTTTGAGATCCATCTTTTCACTCATATGCAACTATTGCAGAAGGTTCAAATGCTCGCTGATGCTCCAGAAGGAAACATAATGGATTAAGAGCCTGAAAACTTTTGGAATTTGAAACTCAGGGTAAATGTAACTTATTTTGTCTTCTGGGAAACATGTAACTATCTTCTGTAGCCTCTGAAGGGCTGTACTAAATAAAAATAAATATGATATTTAGGCAAAATTAGAAAAATGTACTCACATCCATTCTTTTCAAAAGTTTTCACCCCCAAAATAACATGCATTTTGTGTGATCCCTCTTATTTTGGTAAAATAATTAACATTGTTAAATTGCAAAGATCTTGAGTTTTCATTAAAGGGCATGAAGGTGCCCTGAAGGTGTTGTAGAAGAAGGTGTTGTAGCTCAGCCACACAATGTCCAATCTGCCCCAGACTTAACACATTCGATAGGAGTCATGGTCTGAACACATCTAAAGGCCAATATTCTGTTATAATCATAGCGCCACCTGCTGGCAACAGGAAATGACTTGTTTTACACTAACATGCCATGTTTAATCTGCACCAAACTTCATATGTTTGATAAAAGTGCTGGCCTGAAGACATTTACATGCCAATATCCAGTTATAGTCATAGCGCCACCACCTGGTAGCAGGGAGTTTGGCACATATGACCTTCTAGATTTACCACTTTAAATGCATATTGCATATTGAGTTTGTGTTTTCATTTTTGGGTGAACTTTCATATATAATCGTGTCGTATAGCTTTGGAAGACAAGTCATATGGACTTAAGTGGCTTTTGTGACTATATTTGACACTCAGTTTTTTAAGTTAGCACTTTTTTTGTATTTCTTACCAGAAAGAATCATACTTTTAGATACATGTGAATGAGAAAATGATCACAATAGTTTTAGACAAGTAATTAATTCAGATATACCACATTTTTACTAGTGTGGTGTCTGGTTGTATGTCAGGTTTTTTAATCCGTACAAACCGTGTATTTTATGCTGTAGCGTAAAAAGTGCTGTGCAAGTAGTTAAAATGATGTCTGGTTCGTGACAGCTGCCTGTAGGCAGGGCTCTTGAAGAGCAATGCTGCAGTGCATTAACCACCTAGAGAGACAGCCGTGACATCATCTTTGACACAAATGGGTATCTATGGCCACGATTAGCCAAAAAATCTCTCAAAGTGCCGTTACCATGGACACATCGGTTCTCGGTTCCAAAAACGTGCTTTAGAAACTTTCAGCTCAAAGAATATCTTTGCGGATTAAAATCACATGGTTTAGTGTCTAAACATTGTTTAGTGGACTGAAATAATTGGATTTAATTGCACTTGGTGTAGAAACAGCAGAAATTACTCATGAGACATTAAATCGAAGGCTAAATTTTAAAGTAGAAAGACCGTATTGTAGGGTTTTCCTCACCCTCCTAGAAAGCCTGTTTTGTGTACCTCACCCCCTTCTGCTTTGACCATCTGCTGTACAACCAACTCTACAGCTCTGACTGTCCGCTCACATAATCCATAGGTGAATCAAAGATCCATATGGACCTTTGAATTCTTGATTTCAGCCTATTATTCAGTGGCAAACATAGAGCTTTGGCTGTTGAGTTACAGTCCAGTTTTGAGGTTTTAAAAAAGGTTGCATTGAAAACAGACAAGTCGAAACTGGAGCACACACAGACCCTCACATTTTATTCACCCAGAAGGCTTTTAATAGGTTTTTTATTGGGGATTAAAAGAGTGAAAGTCAGTTTTGACTGTTGAACATGGCACACTTTCAACTTTTCAGTTTTCGCTTTCTGTCTCTGGCTTCATGGGGTGCTGCAGGAGGAATTCATTTTTCAATCATTGTGTTTCCTGCTCCTCTGTGAGTCATGTTAGTCCTTATTTTTATGTCTTTTTTTTTAACAATGGCACTTTTAACCTTTACCAGCGCATGTCAACATGGTTAAAGAGCAGACTTTTTCAGTGCAGCCTTGTGGGTTGAAGCATTCAGTCGTAAAACCTCAGCAGCTTTCAGAACACAATGGCCTCTGGTAGCACTTCTTGTACCTGGTCCAGTCGTAAAAATATAGTGCTTTTTACCAACAGCTCTACTGCTGCATTAACCGGGGTTTCTTACTGCCATACTGAGGGGGAATATATTTTGTGTGTGTGTGTGTGTGTGTGTGTGTTAATTTTTTTTTTTTTTAAATATATATTTTATAATATTTACTAATATAATATTTTGTAAGTTAATAAACATGTATTTATTGATTACATTTATTAAAACAATTAAAAATATAACATTATACATAAAAAATATATATAAATATATATATATATATATATATGAAAAGACGATATATAAATATATATCTATATATTTGGCTTTTATTTGATTAAAGACATTAAACTAGGGTTTAATAATAAAATAATTTTCATATTATATAAAATTATATAATCTTATAAAAATTACGCACCCTTGTGTGTGTGTTTGTTTATTTATTTAAAGACACTGAAGTAGGATTTAATAATAAAAAAAAATACTGTAAAATTATATAATCATAAAAATTACACATATGTGTGTGTGTGTATATATATATATATATATATATATATATATATATATATAATTTTTTTAAATTCATTTTAATATAACATAAATATCATACAAAATTATATAATCATAAAAGTACACATTTACATTGATATATATATATATAGATATAGATATATAAAATTAATTTTTGGCTTTGATTTGATTGAAGACATTGAACTAGGGTTTATTTTTATAATTTTAAAATATTATATTTATTATGTTATATTATAAAATGATATAATAATATACAAATTCCACACAGACACACATTTAATTAATTCCTAATCTATTTGGCTTTCACTTGATTGAAGATATTGAACTAGGGTTTAATAATATGTAGAATTGTTACACGTTTTTGCTGATTTTTAATCATTAATACTGACAAAAATAATCACTCAAGCACAGTTATACTTTACACAAAATAATTTTGACACATTCCCCTCACGCTGTCATACAAAACCCAGGTGGCAGGAACTTTATGCCTGTCTGGTTTTAATTTCCCATAATCCTCAAAGTAAAAAGACAGGAAACAACTGAGACTGTCACCACCCACTGTGATTCATTAATGCTTTTTTGTGGCTAATTTATTATAAAACATAATTTATTGCCTCCCTTTGGCCTCCAGGTATACTAGATAATTGAAGAGACGATTTTATATGTGAAATTGAATTGTGAATAACTTTTTTAGGCTTAACTCCCTAAATACAATTTATTTCAGCCTTTGCTTATTAGAGAACACTAATGTGTTATATCACAATGAGCCATTGGCTACCATGTTTTCTGCAGAGCTTTGGGATTGAAGCCACACACACACTGAGTGCCTTGGCCTTCTCTAATCCTGTATTTTCCCGTGGAGAGCTGCGGCTCTTGCATAGTTAATGAGCACGGTTTTTCTGGCTGGTAAGGGAAAGAAAAGAGAACAGGAGAAAGAGAGGGAGTGACTCCAGGTTTAACCCTTTCCTCATAATGCAAGATAGGAAAATCATACTCTGCTTCGCTCACCGATCTCTCAGCGATCTATCCTTTCCTGATGTTTCCTGATGTCAAACTTGAACATTAATCAATTTCTCTCTCCCTGCTCTAATTTTTACACACATTTGTCTTTTTACAGTACATGCAAGACAGCACAAAATGTCCTGTGGCTCATTGCTTATTGTTAATAAGGATGTTTATATATATTGTGTATATATGTAATTTTATAAGAAATTAAAATGTGAAAACCTTATTAATTTACATGAATATAATGCTCACTATAATGTACATTCAAAAATATATATTTATAATATATATTTCCACACTGAATTGTGATTGGCCTTTTTTGCATTTATTTGCATATTGATTTACGATTGGCTTCTTTACTAGTTGTATTTTTTGAAGCTGTAAATAAAACAAAGTTTTTTTGGAGTATGTTGGACAAAAAAATACTATTTCAGCATTTCTACTTCAAAATGTTATATTTAATTCAGTTTGTTATTTGCCATTATTTTTTAATTAATTGTGAAATTTATTAGCAATTTCTAAAGAAAACTGTTTCAGCATCATTTTTTTTCTAGTGTATTAAATCATTTATAAACATTTGCAAAATCAGCTCAAAAATTAAAAGTTAAAAACTAAAATTTCCCTAATCTTAATACTTTCTTTATTTATTTATTGCAAACAATACAATTTCTTTGTGAAAGTGCAAATACAGTTCATTTTATGGCCTTCATGATTTTAGATAATAAAAATTTTAACACACATAGTATGTTCAATATACTGTACAGTCCAAGAACATATATTTATAATATATATTTGCACACTGAATTGTGATTGGTCTACTTTTTCAAATTTATTTGAAACATTTCATATTCATATTTTTTTTTATTTTGAAAGAAATTAAAATGTGAAAACCTTATTAACTCTTATGTTAAACTTATAGTATATATTTGCACACTGAATTGTGATTGGTCTTCTTTTTCACATTTATTTGCATATTGAATTAGAATTGTTTTTTTATATATATATATATATATATATAGCTGTATTTTTTGAAGTTGTAAACATCTAGGCAAGCTTTTTTTTAGGCAAGCTCAAAAATTAAAACTTAAAAACTAAAATTTCCCTAATTTTAATACTTTCTTTATTTATTTATTGCAAACAATACGATTTCTGTGTGAAAGTGCAAATACAGTTTATTTTATGGCCTTCATAATTTTAGATAATACAAATTTAAATGCACTTTCTTTGTAAAAGTTAAAATGTGAAAACCTTATTAACACACATAGTATGTTTAATACACTGTACATTACAAAAACATATATTTATAATATATATTTGCACACTGAATTGTGATTGGTCTTCTTTTTCATATTTATTTACATATTGAATTAGGATTGTGTTTTTTTTTCTAGTTGTATTTTTTGAAGTTGTAAACAAAACAAAGTTTATTGGACAAGAAAATACATAACAAAAATTTAAATAAACTGCAATTTTTTTTTATTTTGAAAGAAATTAAAATGTGAAAACCTTATTAACTCTTATGTTAAACTTATAGTATATATTTGCACACTGAATTGTGATTGATCTTCTTTTTCGCATTTATTTGCATATTGAATTAGAATTGTTTTTTTTATATATAGTTGTATTTTTTGAAGTTGTAAACATCTAGGCAAGTTTTTTTTTCTATAAATCTATAAACATTTGCAAAAGCAGCTCAAAAATCAAAACTTAAAACTTAAAATTACCCTAACTGTAGCACTATTTATTTATTTATTTATCAATGCATTGCATTGCATTGCAGACAATAATGTTTCTTTGTGAAAAGGCAAATCTAGTTTATTTTATGGCCTTCATAATTTTAGATAATAAAAATTCAAATGAGCTGCAAATTGAAAATTGTCTTTAAAATTGCTTTTTGGCTGATGGTTATATGGTGATATGTGTTGAATTCCACTCTGAAACTCTAAATATGGATTAAACATTTAAATGATTTTCATTCTCCTCACTAACTCATTGTTTTCCCACAAATTAATATTACTTTCTCTTTTTCTCTCTCTCTGTCTGGCAGTGCTGGATATGACGCCGTCCTGGACAGAAATGTGGCCATTAAGAAACTCAGCAGACCTTTTCAGAACCAGACTCACGCCAAGAGAGCATACAGGGAGCTGGTGCTTATGAAATGTGTCAATCACAAAAATGTGAGTGCCAAATCTCAATATCTCTCCCCCGTTGTTTCACTGGATGGCAAATGCTGCTAATAACTGTTTCCTCTGAGACAAAAAGCAGGCTCAGACAGCTAAACCAGCCATTCAAGTTCAAAAATTTTTTGTGTTGCTATGAAATAATGACTAACTATTGATAATGAGAAACTTCAAAAATCTTTTCAGGCTTATTTAATATGCATGTGTGTTTTAGAGTAAACAAACTGATGAAAAAAAGTGGGACCTCTGTTTATACAGCTGCCATATTGAATATTATTGTACATATCTTGCACGGCAAACACAAATCTCAGGCCGAGAGACGGAGAGCGAGATTGGTAGCATTAGATGATGAACGACAAAATAAGAGAGAAAGGGAGTAATATTGTTAAAAGACGGAGAGGAAACACTTTTTGGCAACTGAACATTTCACAGTGCTGCTGCCAGATCTCCTGTCCTCCTCCTCGCTTTCTCTTTCTCTGTCTCTCTCTCTGAGACTCGGGTTATAAAGGACAGCTGGGACGTGACAGAAATACAAATCTGGTTTTTCTATCATCCTCACCTCTTATCGACTGTTGACAGTCGTTTTATGGATCTTCCAGAGTCTTTTCGAGGAAAATAACATGGGCAAAGTGTACCCACACATGGTAAATGAGTAGATAAAGGAACAGTTCATGGATAAATGACTGTTTCGGTCCTTATTTAGTCATCTTGGTGTCATTCAACACCTGTTTGCTGTT
>NC_066889.1:24777737-24860237 GCF_022985175.1 Labeo rohita | reverse complement strand
TGAAAGCTCAAATAACTCATTAATACACTAAGGACCAAAATATCAGTGTGTATATTTAGAGTATGGGGGAAGCAGAGAGAGGTCAGGCTATGGATTTCCTGCCACAAACAGTCCTCCCTGAGGTCTGTCCCCAGCTCTAACTTTGATCTGAGCCGTTGTGGAATAATCGTTTGTCCAATTACATGTGTGGCAGATACCACAGATATAATTAGCCAGAGTGATACAGCTCACGTAGGCTTTTCTCTCTCAATCACTCATGACTGTTTGTGCTAACACTAACCTCTCTTTTTCTTTCCTTCGCTCTCTTTCCTGCTTCTGTGCCTGCAGTGGATATTTGGTCAGTTGGTTGCATCATGGGAGAAATGGTGCGCCACAAAATCCTTTTCCCCGGCAGGGATTGTATCCTTCATCAGTGGGTCCAAACTGGCTCACTAGCAAATAAGAAATACCATGAATTATCAGTTAAAACATCAGTTTTTATGATTTTGTGGTCCATATTGACCTGACTGGGCCAGTGTTCATCTGTCCAGGCATAACTAATCAACTAAGTCTGTAGGTTTTGCTCAGATTTTCTTATTTTAGGTGTAGCTCACTATATAACACTCACACTTTCCCTCATTCCCTTCAGTCCTCTGCGAATATTGAAGATTTGGTTTATTAGGATGCTGTGGGATCATTGTCTGCTGTGTTTTTAAGTCTGATGTGGAGGCCTTGCACCTCTGTAGTCATTCGCCCTTAATGGGAAGCAGTTCTTGCTTAATTGGCATTTAGAGGCAGTGGAACTAGTGAAGTAATGGCACAGTCTCCTTCTCCAGTCACTCATTAGGTTGAACTTTATGCATTTATTTAGCGATTTTGCTTTCGGCTGCTGTTTTGGAGTGTTCTGTGGTGAGGAATCCTAGAGAGTTCAGTTGCAGTTATACAGTAGTTAGTTACGAGTGGGAGCAGTGCTTGTTTTCTGCTCTCCAAACTGCAATTAAAGTATCGATCCTGTAGTCCAAGCTTGGCTTATTTGGGTCTTTTTAGAAACTCATTAACACTGCCTGAATGAACTTCTTTGCTGTGCTGTTTCTTCGATACCTCTTACATAGTCAGAGTGTGCTTTACCAAAGCCTGAAACACTAATAAAAGTAACTCCTTCACTGTACCTGATATGCACGTAGGTTTTCTGCTAACCTCTTTTAGATTCTTAACATAGACGGCTCTAATCTCTTCATTTAATAATAAATTAGAATACTTGAATATGAGGGATTGCGTTATCTCTCTCTGCCAGAGTGAGTTCATAAGTGCGATTTTGAACGAAATGGATTCATTGATGGATAATCTTTTAAATATGTCACATTCACTATTCACAGTCAGCTGCCTGCCTAGATAGATTTTAAAGCATTGTAAGCAAAAGGCTGTTCCAAAATGTAGACAGCAAAACATCTTATAAAATACCTTCTTTTTGGCAAAGTTAGCTTAGCAACTTGTTAATGACATAACTCTTATTGGAATCAATGGAGTCAAGCGTCTGTGTTGCTTATGTAGTGTTCTAAATTAAGTTATTATAGTGAAATATAGAGTGCATGTGTGGTTTTATGTGGTATATTGAGTGTCTGATTTTATGTTGCATGCGTGTCGTGTGCTATAGTGGACATGTGGTCTGTAGGCTGTATCTTTGGGGAAGTTATAAGAGGAACAGTGCTGTTTCCAGGGACAGATCGTATCCTTCCCGTCTGTCTGTTCTCCACTCCTCACTGCTGTCTCCATTCATATTTTACTAGCCAAATATTACCTAATATTTACCCTATTGTAATTGTTTGAATGGCCAAGGATGAGCAATCTCAATGTAAAACTGATCATGCAGACAAAACAGTAAGCCATAGAGACTTGAAGGAGAAGTCCACTTCCAGAACAACAATTTACAAATAATTTACTCACCCACTTGTCATCCAAGATGTTTATGTCCTTCTGTCTTCAGTCGTGAAGAAATTATGGTTTTTGAGGAAAGCATTTCAGGATTTTTCAGGTACAAGGTACATCGATGTTGGGCAATTCTGAAGTTGTAGGAGAAAATAAGATGGAGTTTTTCGCCATACTCTATGTTTTTGAGATGGAATACACAGACGATGAATTTAGACGTGATTCGTAGTGTCGTGGACGCGCATCCCAGAGCCTGTGCTGTACAAGCTTTTGTGCTTAAAAAGTATACAAATTTTTATTTTTCGAAAAAAAATGACAGATCGTTTCGCTAGATAAGACCCTTCTTCCTTGGCCGGGAGCGTTCAGAGCCCTTTGAAGCTGCATTTAAACTGCATTTTGGAAGTTCAAAATTGGGGCACCAATGAAGTCCATTATATGGAGAAAAATCCTGAAATGCTTTCATTAAAAACCATAATTTCTTTACAGAAAGACATGAACATCTTGGATGACAAGTGGGTGAGTAAATTATTTGTAAATTGTTGTTCTGGAAGTGGACTTCTCCTTTAAAACTTGAAGGGAGGGTAGTGCACACTCCACCAACAACATCACCAAGGCTCGCCCCAATCGGCCTGACAGGGGCGCTACAACCATCAAAAGTATGAAATCGCTCATAGCGTCGCTCATAATTGTCCTATCAACATAAAAATCGCTGTGCATGATCTTGGTCCAAAGTGCCACATTTGCGTATCTCAATAAAAACATGGCTGCCATTGGCCAATGAATTTGAGCACCTGTTAGACAAGTTTAACAGAGGCTGATCGGAATTAAACTCAGTGGGCCTGTTTGACTCACGACCCCAAGGGTCTGTGAGAAATGTAAAAGAAATCAGCCACTGGGGGGCGATATTGCATTTTTCAAGGGCATAGATGATTGTACATCACACGGTGTTCCGCACATATGCACAATATTTATATCATGTGATAGAACTCCTCATTCTGGACAACTTTGCCTCTAGAACCACTGCTGTCGATCAAATCGCTTGTTAAACGATTGAGAATATATCAAAAACCTACTTTTGCGAACTAGTTCTACAACTGCAATACAATTCTCTGGACAAATTCTCTAGGTCAATAATTATCAAAAAAAATGCTGAAATTTACTCTTTGGGAAGCTATAACGGGGTCGTTTAGAAAAGGGGCCTGTCCAAATTTACCAAAAATCCTATAAAGCCTAAAGGAAAACTTCAAGAAACCTGGTGAGCACATGCAACAGGTGATTCTAAACAAGCATGCAAAGTTTTAAGGAAATCGGACCACAGCTGGCACTATAACAGTTTTAAACATTAAAAAAACATAATATTTCTATGGTAAATTACCTGGATTTGCCAGAAATGCGAATGCTTTTTAATGCTTAAATGGATAAAAAAATACAGTAAGAATACATGTTTAAATGATTAGTTTACATCCAGAAAAAACATTTTCTGATAATTTACTCACCACCATGTCATCCAAGATGTTCATGTCCTTCTTTCTTTAGTCAAAAAGAAATTTTTTGAGGAAAACATTCCAGGATTTTTCTCCATATAGTGGATTTCAGTGGGGATCAGCAGGTTGAAGGTCCAAATTTCTGTTTTAATGTAGCTTCAAAGGGCTCTACACAATCCCAGCCGAGGAATAAGGGTCTTGTTTAGTGAAACAATCGGGCCAAAAAAACCTAAATTTATATACTTTGTAACCACAAATGCTCATCTTGCACTAGCTCGAATTCATGCATTACGTAGTCACATGTGATGTAGGCGGAAGTACCAACCCAGTGTTTACAAAGCATAAGTGCAAAGAAAGTCAAACGCCATTTACAGAAAATGATTAAACAACAATGTCAGAGGAGAAAGTGAGATGGAGTTTTTGCTACTTTTTAAACCTGGAATGCACAGACAACGAACTAACCACGTGTAACCTTTTATAACGTGATTATGTAATGTGTGAAGTCACGAAAGCATTTTTGTTTAGAAAGTGACTGATCATTTCGCTAGACCCTTATTCCTCAGCTGGGATCGTGTAGAGCCCTTTGAAGCTGCATTAAAACTGCAATTTGGACCTTCATCCCATTGGCCCCCATTAAAATCCACTACATGGAGAAAAAATCCTGGAATGTTTCCTTTAAAAACCTTCATTTCTTTTCGACTGAAGAGGGACAGACATGAACATCTTCGATGACATGGGAGTGAGTAAATTATCAGGAAATTTTCATTCTGAAAGTGAATTCATTCTTTAAACGTGTGATGGCAAGACAGATCGAGAGAGATACGGGCCGGACTTTGTGTTTTGAGCTGGAGGTGGTGGGCAGTTCCTGCAAGATGATGTAATATGGTCCTGGCTGCCCCGAGCCCTTTGAACCAGAACCCCCCTTTGTGGGAATCATGGGAGGCCTGGGGAGCAAAAGCAGTCATGTGACTCCCCAGGGCTAACTGGGCTACCATGACAACATCCATTTCCCCCTCTGTTGCTAGGCACCCATAGAGACGTCTTCAGGATCCATTCACTCCGGCCGGCTCAGACCTATATGGCATAAACCATTCCCTTAAACGCCAATAATCAAGAGCGTTGAATGCCAGCAGTCTCTCAGTCTCTCTCTCCATCCTCGCTCCTGCTCTAGCTGCCCTCATTTCCCACCGCTACACTTCTGATAATGAGAGAAATGCCATTTCATAACAAGGATGCAGTTCAGATTTATTAAGATGAGTTTGATCTGGTGGATAACAGACTTACTCAGTTTATTCATTATACACTACCGCCTAAGATTTTGTATTGTTTTTGAAAGAAGTCTGCATTTATTTAATGAAAATACAGTAAAAACACTTATATTGTGAAGTATTACTACAATTTAAAATAGCTGTTTTCTGTAATTTATTCCTGTGATGCATCATTACTGCAGTCTTCAGTGTTACGTGATACTTCAGAAATCAGTCGAATATGCTGATTTTCTGTTCAAGAATCATTGTATTATTATCAGTATTGAATTTCTTATTCTAAATGATGTTCATTAATTTTTTTTTGTTTATTTAGGGGGAAAAGTGTATTATGGTTTACACAAATATATTATGGTTTTCAACACTGATAATAATACGAACCATATTAATATTAATTCAAATTAATTCAGTTTTGCATCACAGGAATAAATTGCATAAATTTCATTCTAAAGTATATATATAAAAATATAACAATGTTCTTTAAAATTGGTTTAATATTTCACAATATTAATATTTTTACTGTATGTTTAATCAAATAAATGCAGCCTTGATGAGCATATGAGATTTCTTTCAAATAAAAATTAGATTAAATATTTTATTATTTTATTTTATTTATTTATTTATTTTTTACAAATGCAAAAGTTGTAGTAATTTCTTTTTGTAACTTTTAATAATTATAATTAGTTATATTGACAGTGAATTGACAGTGAGACTTATTTCAAATAAAATTATGACTAGATTTTATTATTTTATTTTTTATATATTTCCTAACAAATGCAAAAAGCTCTAGTAGTATTTTTTTTTACTTTTAATAATTATAATTAGCCTTTACTGTTATATTAACAGTAAATATGAGTTTTACTGTATTCTTTACCAAATAAATGCAGCCTTGATGAACATAGAAAAAAAAAAAAAAAACTAGTGCTGGACAATGATTAATCGCAATTAATCGCATCCAGAATAAAAGTTTTTGTGTACGTAATAAATGTGTGTGTACTGTGTATAATTATTATGTATATATTAAGACACACATACAGTACACACTTTATGGACACAAAAACTTTTATTTTGGATGCAATTAATCATGATGAATAAAAAAATATATTATTTCAAACTTTTGGCCAGTAGTGCAATCAGAAAAAAATAAATAATTACTCTTTTTAATATTTATATTAATTTATTTATCACTCATAATATAAAGGCAGGCACTCTGGTTAGAATAGATTGTGGGTCATTATGTGATAACAGACTCAACAAGTGCTCTCACCTCAAGCGTGTGATGATAAATGTATTAAAATGTGGTCAGTCATCTGTATGTCCATATCTGATCTTGTTTATACCATCTAGAGTCTGGTAATTGTTTGTTTGAATGAGCATGTCTGCAGTCTCTGGAAACACTTTCAGCAGTCAGTGACGCTTGACAAACCATTGGGCGCTGAAATCTCTTCCTCACTCCCCGAGAACCAGGAAGCATTGTTTGTTTTGCAAGATTGTTTATTTGCAACAATAGCCAATTGAGAATGCATGTGAATTATTAAAAATAATAGCATGGACTTAGGGCTGTCCCTAACGCTTATTTTGATAACTGAGCAATCGGCCTGTTATTCTGATGATTATTTGAGCGATCGATTTTTTTTTTTTTTTTTTTTTTAGGTAATAAAAGTAGACCCAAGCTAACCTTTAACCCAAGATAGCCTTTAAAATAACTTAAAATACTTAGTTAATAGCAATGAGGCAATAATAATTGGCTTGAATAAAGTATCAAAAGCAAGTAATCATATGGTTTTAATGAACAAAACTGAAAATACATAATGTTTAATAAACAAATAGAGCAAATGATGTATTATATCAAACGCCTGTAGAGGGCGCCAAAAGCCTGACGATTGTTTTTACACTTTACTAGCCATCTAATCCTGGATTAATACTGACTAAACAACATTTAATTCAAATGTCCACTTAATCTGTAACATTTGGCCATTTCTTTACGACAGAAATCATTTCTTGAATATGTGGGCATCAAAACTGAAGAGTTAGGGTTTGAGCTTTTATTTTGAAATCGCGATGAACAGTTAGCATATTGACAAGGATACTGATGTATTCTCCTGTGTTTGCATTGGTTTATAAATGATTTACCTTACAAATCTGATGAAATGGCACAAAAGGAATCAAGGAATTGAGTCTTATACCAGAATGCAAACACATAATGAAAATGTGTGCTATAAAATTGTGTAATATTGGATCTTATGTAGTCTAATGGGAAGTAATTTTCCAAAAACAAAAACTGGGATTCTCTACATTGTAATGACTCTGTCATTATCCTATGTACTAATTTGGTTTCTTTCTGTTTACTTAGACAACAAATTCAGTCTCTTTCCCACTCCAGTCCTAATTGGGACCCCTCTGAGCATTTTAACCTTTACTGATTTAGCTTTTATTATCCTGGAGTGGAAGTGTAATCAAACTTTATTTCATTACCGATGGCATTTTTAGGCTCACAGCACTTGCTTTTATGTTTGTCTTGTGTAATTGTGTTAGAATAACCACATTATGTTGTTATCTTCATTTTATACTCTGTTTAAAAGTGAAATGTTATACTTTGTGTAATGCTTAAACGGCCAGCCTGAGGGCGGTACGTAGGTGTTTTTTCCGTGACTCCACCCACATCCAGATATCGACCAATGGAATAAGGTTATAGAGCAGCTCGGCACGCCCTCTCCTGAGTTCATGAAGAAACTGCAGCCGACGGTGCGTAACTACGTGGAGAACAGGCCAAAATACGCCGGCCTGACTTTCCCCAAACTCTTCCCTGATTGCCTCTTCCCTGCAGACTCGGAGCACAACAAACTCAAAGGTAAGTGAGAGTTTGTCTACATTTAGTTGTGAGTGTGATATCTGGTGTGCAAATATTTGTGAAGTACTGTCACAGTATTTATTTATTTAATTTATTTATTTATTTTTTGTAGCTTGATTTTGAGATTGAATCTAAGAAAAAGTTCATATTTAATTTTTTTTAACCCCAAAAATAAAAGAAAAGAAAAGAAAAACTTGCTAACTAAATAAATACTACATACATGTATATATTTTGTGCAAAGAAAACAAAACCTACTTTTATGACTCAACAGAATTTCCTTCATTCTCAGTCAAAAAATAAAAATAAAATTCAAATAAATACATAAATATTTGATGTAGATCAATTTAATATATTTAAGTTACTTTTTGTATATTAAAATATTTTGTTTAAAGAATACAAAGCCTACCTCCATTCTCAATCAAAATAAATTATTATAATATAAATAAATAAAATGCAAATACATTTTAGTGTTGTTAAATTTAATATATTAATTTATTGTATAATCATTAGAATTTCCTCTATTCTAATAATATATAAATATTATAATATAAATACAAATGTAATAGATTCATATATTGTAACTTTTTTAATATTTTGTGTAAAGACAATAAAGTTTATTTTGATGACTAATAGAATTTCCTTTAATCTTAGCAACCTATTGAAATATTAAATAAATAAAAATGTAAAAATTACAAAAAAATAAAAATGTTAATAAATGCATACATTTTTTATGTAGATAATTGTTTATATATTAATATAATGAAGTCTATTTTATGACCATTAGAATTTCCTCTATTCTTAATCCAGAAATAAAATGTAAATATTTAAATATTATAATATAAATACATAAATGTGATATATTCATATATTGTAACTTTTTAGTATTTTATGTAAAGACAACAAAGCTTATTTTGATGACCATTTCCTTAATTCTTAGTAACATATTAAAATAATAAATAAATAAATAAATGCAAAAAATAAATAAAATAAATACATATTTTATGCTGATAAATGTAATACAGTAAATTAATATAAAGAAGCCTATTTTTTATGACATTAGAATTTCCTCTATTCTTAATCAAAAAATAAAATGTAAATATATAAATATTATATAATATAATTTATATAATATAAATGTAAATTTGATGATATATATATATATATCTTGTGTAAAGACAAAGATACCTTAATATGAAAAAATATTGTTTTTAATTATAGAACACAATTATAAGCAAATTTTTATAATATAAATTTTTATAATTTTCTATAATACTACCAGGGTTATTTTAAAAAATAATCAAATGAGGTGAACATTAATAATTTGTGTTTGATTCATCTCCTTTTGTTATTTTCATGGCTTGCCTGCATGAATCAGGCAGCAATTTCCTTCCCATTTGCCAAATTGAGAGACGTTTCATAAATTGTGCTCAGAGCCGTAGTTGTTCTTCAGGGGAAAGCGGAGGAGAATCACGAGCTTTTGATATGAAAATTGCGTGGTGGAGTTTAGACGTCACAGGCATATCCTGAATTTTCTTTGAGAAACAAAGAGGGATATAAGGCAGTGCTGATTAGACATGTGGTGTCGGTGTGACTGTAAATTGGCCGAGTGAGATATGATGGATGTGAGTGTGATTGTGAAGCTGGACCCCCTGCTATCAGGTACAGCAGCTAAAGCTTTGTCTGTCACAGCGTGCTGGAGGAGAGAGAGCAATGTGCTTCCCAGTTCCAGGCCTTATGTACCAGTGCACTGCATATTTTTGATGACTTGCTGATTCAACTCTTCAGCCTGTTAGTCGAGGCTCTATCTACTGTTCTGGGTGTGTGAGATAAGCAAGACATCCAAACTGGGCAGTACAGTGGTCCACCTAGACCAGGGGTGCTCAACCCTGGTCCTGGAGATCGACCTTCCTGCAGAGTTCAGCTCCAACCCTGACCAAACACACCTGAACCAGCTAATTAGGATCTGAAGGAGCACTTGATAATTACAGACAGGTGTGTTTGATTAGGGTTGGAACTAAACCCTGCAGGAAGGTCGATCTCCAGGAACAGGACACCCCTGACCCCAGTCCAAAACTGAGAGCCACCATATATATATATATTTTTTTTACTATTTATGCTTTTAGTTTGCATTTGTTGTATTTAAAATTTAATTTGATTTCATTTGTCATTTTGTAAATTAATATTATTTTTTTAAATTATTTTTAAATAATTCATTTTAATTAATTTTATTTTTTATTTCAGTTTTATTTCATTTTGTTTAGTCATTTTATTTAGTCATATGTTTTTACTACACTATTCACACTATTTATAATTTCAGTTTGTTTATTTAGTTCATTTGTAATTTGTGCATTTTAATTAATTTTATTTTTGTGATTTCAGTTTTAGTTTTATTATGTAATTAATTTAGTAATTTTACTTTATTTTAGTCCATTTTAGTGTCCATTTCATTAGTCATGTTGTAATTTAATGTCATTTTATATCAATTATTTTGTGCAGTTTTTTATTTTTTTACAATTTACAATTACAATTATTTCAGTTTATGTTAAGGTTTAATTTTATTATTTAATTGTATTTATTCTGTTTCATTTTATGTCATTTAATTCAGTCATTAGAATTTTTTTCATTTTGATTTCAGTTTTATTTTATAATTTAATTTGATTTCATTTATCATTTAGTAATTTCATTTTTTCATTTTAGTTTGTGTTGAGGTTTAATTTTATTATTTAATTTGATTTATTTTGTGTCATTTCATTCAGTAATTTTATTTTATTTTATTATTTATGATTTCAGTGTTTTATTTTATAATTTAATTTTATTTGCCATTTTGTAATTTAATGTCATTTAATTTAAATGATCTATGTGCAATTAAATAAACAATTTTTGTGATTTCAGTTTGTTTCAGTTTATTTTCGGTTTGTTTCAGTTTATTTATTTTAGTGCTTTTTTACTGTTTATAATTTCAGTTTGCGTTTGATTTACTTTATAGTTTAATTTGGTTTAATTTGTTATTTTGTAATTTATTGTAATTTTATTTTAATTATTTTTGTGCATTTTAAATCATTTTATTTTTTGAAATTTAAGTTTGTTTACTTTTATTATTTAATTGCATTTATTTAATTTAGTTTTTCATATAGTCATTTTATTTTAGTGCTGTTTATACCATTTATAATTTCAGTTTGTGTTTGCTTTTAATTTGTTTCATTTTATGTCATTTTATTTAGTCATTTTATTTTATGTAATTTTATTTCTTGTCATTTTGTTCAATTGTAGATTAGTGTGTTTGATTTTCATTTTGTTTTGTTAATTTTGTGTCTAATTTTTGACAACTTGTGATTTAATTTCGTGTTGAGTTCTGTTTTATCTCATTTTATTTTGTTCATTCATGTCATTTTGTCTTTTTTTGGTAAATTTGAACTTGTGACTTTTTGTGATCAGTGTTTTTATAGTCTGCAAACACTTAGCCAATGTACATGCACAGTTTCTGTCATGTTTATTAAACACGTTCACATGACAAATTGATATTGAAAGACAGAGAGGGGGAGTAAGTCAGAGAGAGAGAGAGAGATTCAGCTATACAGATCTGCGGAAATCGGTGTCGGCCATTTTGAAGCGGTCCAGCCGGTGGCACAGAGACGGGAGAGATGGAATGATGCTGTATAGAGAGGAGAGAGAGGAAGGGTCTGACTTTACCCGGCTATTTATAGAGCAAGAAAGTGAGGGAATCAGAGAGCATACAGAGGTGGAGAAGAAGAGAGGAAAGGAAAGGTGAGAGCGCGAGGAAAGACGAGCAGAACAAGACAGTGTGATGTTTTCAGTGCCCTTGCAAAGGAAGCAAAGAAATAGAGGATGAAATATAAAGATTGTGGTGTCTGATGTTTGCACTGAATTCTCCAAACATCTGAAATCAAATATTAAGCAGCAACACTGATAATAACACTGATTCTTAAACAACAAATCAGCATATTAGAATGATTTCTGAAGGATCATGTGACACTGAAGACGAGTAATGATGCTGAAAATTCAGCTTTGAATCACAAAAATAAATTACATTTTACAGTATATTCAAATAAAACAATGTTCTTTCAAAGTGTAATAATATTTAACAATATTAGTATTTTTACTGCATTTTTGATCAAATAAATGTAGCCTTGGTGAGCATAAGAAAGCATAAAAATGTGACTAGATATTCTAAATATTTATATAGCTCTGTTGTTTTGTGTTTTACAGCTAGTCAGGCCAGAGACCTGCTGTCTAAGATGTTGATCATTGATCCCGCTAAGCGGATATCAGTGGACGAGGCCCTGCAGCACCCCTACATCAACGTGTGGTACGACCCGGCCGAGGTGGAGGCAGTGAGTTCAGCTTTCCTAATTCTCTCAGCGCTATCGATCAGTGCGCCTGCGGCCATCTGTCACCTGTTTATTCTGATTTGACAGCCTCTCAGCTGTGTCCACACTACTGCTATAGCTAATTAAAGACTGCCCACCGCATGCCTTTTACATACTGAAGCCCACTGTGTTAAAGTTTGGCTATATTCAGTATTTTGATTCATCTGTTATGCTTTTTCTACATGGTACGTGCTCCATCACTCACAACTGATTGGATAGGCATGAGAAAAAAAATACGGTTTATTGTTATGCAGTGCATAGCATTATAAATAGGTACCAATCAATGTGATTGCAGATGTAAGTCATAATTTTCAAGATTTTTGTTTAATAGAATAGAATTTAATAGAATTATAATAAATGTAAACAAACAAAAATAAATTATATATTTATGTATAATTTACTATTACTATTTATTTCTTGTTTGTTTTATTTACACATTTATGAAACGCATGCATTTTTTATTCATAAAATATTACAAATGATCAATGTTATAAATTATGCATACCATATTACACCAATAAAATGTTTATACAGTCACATGCATGCATAAATAAATATTTATAATTTATAGTTAAATATAAACAAACAAAATAAATAAATAATATATTTATTATATATAATGTGTTTGTTTATTTGTTTATATATACATTTATTAATTTATGCATTTTTATTCATAAAATTTTACAAATGATAAATATTATAAATTATAAATTACACCAATAAAACAATAAAAATATTTTATACAGCTGGTTGCATGAATAAATAAATAAAATATTATAATTAGTAAATATAAACAAAATGAGTAAATGATTTATCTATTATATATATTTATTGTTTGTTTGTTTATATTTATTAATTTGTTTTAATGTACACATTTATTAAATTATGCATTTTATTGCACATTTATTAAATTATGTATTTGTTATTATTCAATGTTACAAATGATAAATATGATACATTCTACTTACCATATTACACCAATAAAATTATGCTTATACAGTTTCATGCATAAATAAGTAAATAAAAAATAAATAACGCTTTATAATTTATAATTAATAAATATTATACATGTAAATTATACATGTATTATGTATTAATTAGTTTATTTATTTGTTGTTTGTTTGTTTATATTTTGTTTGTTTGTTTTAATTTAGCACATTTATTAAATTATGCATTTTTTTATTATTCATAAAATACTACAAATCATAAATATTATAAATTCTACCTACCATATCACACCTATAAAACTGTTTATACAGTTTCATGCACAAATAAGTATATAAAAATATATAAATAAATAAAATATTTTAATGTATAATTAATAAATATAAACAAACAAAATAAATTATATATATATATATATATATTTATTATTATTATTATTATATTTTATAGTTTATATTTATTCATTTGTTTTAATTTACACATTTAATAAATTCTGCATTTTTATTGTTCATAAAATACTACAAATCATAAATATTATAAATTCTACTTGCCATATTGCACCAATAGAATTATTTTATGCATTTGCAGCAAGTTTGAATACTTTTGTTTCTCCTAATTTGATTCAGATAATCATTATATATTTAAAAAAATGTTCTGTGTTGTTTATTATTCATGAAATATTATGAATTAGGTTACACCAACAAAATAATTTTTAAACAATTGCATGCATTTACACCAAGACAATATTAAAATATTGAAATATTGATTTACAACAATTTGCCATTTTTTTGAACATACGTTTTTATTTATTTAAAAAATATATATATTTATTTAATTAGTTAGTGAAAAAATAATTCAGGCTACAACAATGTTATTTTAGTCATAACGTTCGTTACCAGACCTGGATGCTTTTATGCAATTTATATTATATTATATTATATTATGCAGTTTTAACAGATCCTCACTGAGCTAGGTTTACTTTAACATGTTTACATGTTGCATTTGTTCAGTTTGTAAATGTCCGTGGTTGATTCTGGGGACCTTCATCAGCTTGAGAGGACACAAGAAAGGAGTAAAAATAACAGAAAGTTGTCCTGTTCTTTGATGAAGATTTATAAACATTCAGTAGGCATTTGCCTCGGCTTCTATCCACACGTCCCCTTTAGACAAACAGCTTGTTCATGTCTAAATTTTGTGTGTGCACTGTTTCAAAGGGGTTTCAAGGACACAACGAGTCTGGTTTTCATACAGAACACAAAGTACTAAAATACAGAGACAAACATGTAACAAAATCCTAGCTCACAGTCACATTTACTGTCTGTAGATATGTGTTTAGCTGTTAGCAGATGTCATTTTATGTGAACGTACACTTTTCTGTTGACCCAAATATGACACGAAAATACTAATCTGACAATTCAATAGCAAACAGTTTGTTTTAATAACCCATGAGCATCGTTATGATTAGTGTGACTCTTTTCTCCTTCTCTCTGGTGTTTCTCTTTCTCTGATGAAGGCCAGGAATCAGCAGATATCTATGGTAAATAAAGACCATTCCACACTTAGGAAACCTCCTCATCTCAAATCACTCACACACCGATCTCTTTGTAACACACACTGATGTCTACAACTCAAAAACAGACATTGATTCAAGCTGAAATTTGCCAAGTGTGTGTAGGGTGTGAATATCTGTGTATTTGTGTGTGTTTGTATTGTGTACTAATCTCGTAGAACGCATGAAAGGAATAATGAGTTTAAATTCTCTATTAAAATAACAATCGTATAGAATAGAATAGAACAGAATGGAATTCTGAGGAGGTTTAAACTTTCTTAAAGCACCAAACCTTGAATTCCCGCATTTCCGGTTGGTGCTTTTAGATTTAAAGGGACAGTTCACCCGAAAACATAAATTCTGTCATTAATTTCTCACCCTCATGTCGTTCCAAACCCGTAAAACCTTTGTTCGTCAGTCTTCAGAACACAAATTAAAATATTTTTGATGAAATCCATAAGTCTTAAGGTTTTGGAACGACATGAGGGTGAATAATTAATGACAGATTTTCATTTTTGGGTGAGCTATCCCTTTAAATTAATGTAATTAAGCAAACCCAAACTATATGATCACATGCTAAATTACTGTTAACAAAATCACACTGAACAAACAAACAGAATCGCTTATTCACGTTTAGATTTACTCAGTGGAAAAGCATTAAAAATAACTCACCTGTGCGCTTTGTGTAATAAAATCAAACTAATATACTTCAAATTAATATTGCAGATTCATTGTGCGTTAATGAACCCCGTTTTCCCATAATGCTCCATTCAGTGCCATTTAATCTCTTTCTGTTCATATCTTTTATTCTTATTCTCTCTGGCTTGTTATAAAACCTAGTGAGCTACCTATCTAGACAACATTTTTGGCAGCAACACAAGAACATTTGAAACAAGCATGAAAACGCTGCTGAGGTTTGATTTGATTGCATCCATGATGGCCAAAAATGCAGTCTGGTTAGGTTTCTTGCTAAGTTGTGAGACACAGCTTCATGTCTCATGTCTCTGTCTTAATCTGAAACCTTACTGCAGATTTTCTCTGCTTTTTTGTCCTACTAATGGTGGTGTTTGGTCTATTTACTAAGTCCTTACTGTTGAACATGTCAACTGCATGTGCAAGTGGTGGTGGTAACACTTTTCATTACAGTGTTTGTGTTATTTTACATTATGTTGTTAGTTATAGACATAAATTACGAATGTAATTGAATCATTCTATTGTAATATGAACACTGTAATGTAAAATATTAACCCAGATGTTTTAACATGACGAGTCTGGCCCTCATATGTAGTGCTGTTTTCCGATCATGATTTATGCAAGATGAAAAGCATTACATCAAATGAGTGACGCTGCAGGAGCAGATGTGCTATATTTAGACTATATTAAATAATTTTAAGTATAACTACATATACTGCCTGAGTTATGAAGTATGGAAGCCCGTTTCCACCGTAAAAGTTTCTCTCGCAATTCTTTATATCTCACAATTCTGAGAAAAAAAAAGATATATAAAGAGATACAAAATCAGAATTAGGAGATATAATTCTGAGAAAAAGGCAGAATTGTGAGATAAAACATCACAGTTATGTTTTTTCTTATGTTTTTATTCCGTGGTGGGGGAAAAATAAATAAATAAATAAACTGAATTCCGAGATATAAACTTAGAATTGTGAGGGGAAAAGTCAGAATTGTGAAATATACACTCAGAATTCCAAGAAAATTCAGAATTCTGAGTTTAAATCTTGCAATTCTGACATTTTCTTATGAGATATAATTCTGAGGAAAAAGGCAGAATTGTGAGATAAAACATCACAATTATGTTTTTTCTTATTTTTTTATTCAATGGTGGAAAAAAAAAAAATAAATAAAAAAATAATTAACTGAATTCCGAGATATAAACTTAGAATTCTGAGGGGAAAAGTTAGAATTGTGAAATATAAACTAAGAATTTCAAGAAAATTCAGAATTCTGAGTTTAAATCTTGCTATTCTGACATTTTCTTACAAGATATAATTCTGAGAAAAGGCAGAATTGTGAGATAAAACATCACAATTATGTTTTTTTTTTCTTCTTTTTTTTAATTCCATGGTGGGAAAAAAAAATACATAAATAAAAAATAAACTGAATTCTGAGATAGAAACGTAGAATTCTGAGAAAAAAAGTCAGAATTGTGAAATATAAACTCAGAATAGTTTTTAAAATTTGTTTTTTTATATTTTAATTCTGTGGTGGAAACGGGCTTCTATAATAAAGCATGTATTTTCATTATTTTTTAATAGTAAGATGATTGTATTTATGATTAAAGGAAGTTCACTTCCAGAATAAAAATTTCCTGATAATTTACTCACCCCCAAGTGATCAAAGATGTTCCTGTTTTTTATTAAAAAATTAAAAAATTACGTTTTTTGGGGGAAACATTCCAGGATTTTTCTCCATATCATGGACTTCAATGTTGGCCAATGTGTTCAAGGTCCAAATTGCAGTTTCAATGCAGCTTCAAAGGGCTCTACAAGATCCCAGCCGAGGAATAAGGTTCTTACCTAGCAAAGCAATCTCTCATTTTCTTAAAACAATAAAAATTTATACCCTTTTTACCACAAATGCTCATCTTGCACCAGCCCGACCTCACGCATTATGTAGTCATGGAAAGGTCACGCATGATGTAGGTGGAAGCACCAACCCATTGTTTCCAAAGCAAAGATGCAAAGAAAGTCAAACACCCTTTACAAAAATAGGTAAAACAACGGTGTCGGAAAATTTTAAAGTTGCATGATTACATGATGTGCAGAGCTAGTGCGAGATGAGCATTTGTGGTTAAAAAGTATTTAAATCTTTATTTTTATTAAAAAATGACAGATCGTTTCACTAGATAAGACCTTTATTTCTCTGCTGGGATCGTGTAGAGCCCTATGAAGCTGCACTGAAACTGCAGTTTGTACCTTCAAACCATTAGCTCCCATTGAAGTCCACTATATGGAGAAAAATCCTGGAATGTTTCCCTGAAAAACCTTAATTTCTTTGCAACTGAAGACAGAAAGACATGAACATCTTGTATGGCATGGGGGTGAGTAATTGATCAGGAAATTTTTATTCTGGAACTGAATTTCTCCTTTGAGGACAAGCAATGATACTGTTAAGACATGTTTATCCAGAAGACTGTTTATGACTATGCTGGGTAACGATTAAATGTGTTCCTGTCTCTCTCTGTCTCAGCCTCCTCCACAGATCTATGATAAACAGCTAGATGAGAGGGAACACTCGATTGATGAATGGAAAGGTAGGCCTTCATTTGGAGCTCTCTGCATGTGGACATGACATAACTCGCGGCCCACAGACAGATGAAGAGATGAAGCAGTAAATCATTCACACACAGTTGTTTTTCTACCATGGTGGCCATTTTCCATTGACTTGTATTGCCACTGAGATATTTCAGCTGAAATAATGATTCTGCCAGATGCTACAACTAGCCCTCATATAAACCTTTTTGCAATTTTAAAGTCATGAGTAGCACGGGTATATTTGTAGCCATTGTAGGGGTCAAAATTATCGATTTTTCTTTTATGCCAAAAATCAGTAGGATATTAAGATCATGTTCTATAAAGATATTTTGTAAATTTCCTACCGTAAATATATCAAAACTTAATTTTTGATTAGTAATATGCATTGCTATAACCTTCAGATGGACAACTTTAAAAGCGATTTTCTCAATATTTTGATTTTTTGGCACCCTCAGATTCCAGATTTTCAAATAGTTTAAAATCTCGGCCAAATATTGTCCTATTTTAACAAACCACACATCAATGCAAAGCTTATTTATGATGATGTATAGATCTCAATTTCAAAAAATTGACCCTCATAACTGGTTTTGTGGTCCAGGGTCACATATATAGAAGTTTACAATAACAACACTGGTTTGTACACTTGGTCCCTACAAGTGATTAAGCTAACTTAGTGTTTTTGAGTTGATTCGATCTAAATGTGCTCATATCTCTCTCTTTTTCTCCACCCCTGTCTCACTGGCACAGAGCTCATCTATAAAGAGGTGATGAACTTCGAGGAAAGAACAAAGAATGGTGTGGTGAAGGGACAGCCCTCTCCCTCAGGTACTCTCTGTGCATAAGCTATGCTTCTGTAAGTCAATTTAAAGTGATTTCAGCTGTTTATGAGAAACCCTCCCATTGTGACTGCTCCATTTGTCCCTGTCCCCCTCTCATCTCGTCCGTGTGACTCAAACAGAACACGTCTTGACTGTGACTACGTGCTAGTTTTAATCTGTAACTTTGAAAACTGTTGTCTGTTGTAGTGTTTTTATTAATTAAAGGTGCTGTAAGCGATTTCAGCCACTGTCTTCCACTCTGTAAAACCCCGCCCACAAAGACATGCAATGATTGACAGGCAGAGAGTGTTTCTGATTGGCTAAAAAAAACATGGGTCTTTTCCAAAGGTTGTCAGATTGTTATGACATTTATTTGTGGAATAAACAATGCTGTTCAAAAGTTTGAGATCAGATCAAAAATCAAAAATACAGAAAAAGGTAATATTATGAAAAATCATTGCAATTTAAAATAATAGTTTTCTATTTTAATATATTTCAAAATGTAATTGATTTGTGAGATGCAAAGCTGAATTGTCATTAGCCATTACTCTGTGATACTTTTTTTAGGATTATTTGATGAATAAAAAGTTAAAAATAACAGCATTTAGTCAAAGTAGAAATCTTATAAGTAACAATATAAGTCTTAACTATGACTTTTTATCAATTTAACACATCCTTGCTGAATAAAAGTATTAATTTTTTAAAACAAAAAAGAACGAAAGAATAAAAAAGAATATTAGTAGAAGAATAGTAGTCTAAATAGTAGTGTATATTGTTACAAAAGATTCTATTTTAAATAAATGCTGGTCTTTTTAACTTTTTATTCACCAAAAAATCCTGAAAAAAGTATCACATATTGCAAAAATATATATGTGTGTGTGTGTGTGGGTGGGTGTATATATATATATATATATATATATATTTCTGAAGCATCATGTGACACTGAAGCCTGGAGTAATGATGCTGAAAAGGAATCATAGGAATAAATTCTATTTTAAAGTATATTAAAATAGAAATTTTTTAAATCGCAATAATATTTCACAATATTACTGTTTATTCTGTGTTTTAATCAAATAAATGCAGCCTTGATGAGCAGAAAAGGTTTCTTTAAAAAACTGATCCCAAACTTTTGAAAAGCAGTGTAAAAAAAAACGCTTACAGCATCTTTAAGAAAGCACTTTATCTGTATTTATTTTAACTTATTTTTTGGTTAAAAAGTTACACTTGACCCTTCGCTAAGCCCCGCCTTAAAGATGTCACTGACCAATCCCTTTTCAGCAACTGTTGCCATCCAATGTTTTATATTCTGAAAAGCTTTTATAATGTAAATCAGAAAAGGATCTGTGAGATTTATACACAGTTTTATGCAAAATATCCAAAAATACAATAGTTATTTTTCATGAACATCAGTAAGAACACCTTTAATTACCTTCAAACTAATATTATTATTTTTCAGTTGACTCTGGGAGGTTTTTGAGTCCAATTCTAGTTCAGTGTTTCTGCGCTTTTTTAGTGATTCAACATTTTTTAAAGACAAATGGCTGAAGAAATAAACTGCTTTGCAGTGTCAGTTTATTCCAGCCCACATTAAAATAATATGTGACCCTGGGCCACAAAACCAGTCATAAGTAGCATGGGTATATTTGTAGCAGTAGCCAAAAATACATTGCATGGGTCAAAATTATCAATTTTTCTTTTATGCTAAAAATCATTAGGATATTAAGTAAAGATCATGTTACATGAAGATATTTTGTACATTTCTTTCTGTAAATATATCAAAGTGTAATTTTTAATTAGTAATAGGCGTTGCTAAGAACTTCATTTGGACAACTTTAAAGGCGATTTTCTCAATATTTAGATTTCTTTTTGCACCCTCAGATTCCAGATGTTCAAATAGTTGTATCTCAGCCAAACATGGTCCTATCCAAACAAATCATACATCCATAGAAGCTTTCAGATGATTGAAAAAAACTGACCCTTATGACTGGTTTTGTGGTCCAGGGTCACATATTTACTTAATTTTGTACCAGCATATCTGGTTTGTTCTGTAAAGCCTGCTTGAAATGGCAAATATAACCAAGGGGTGGAACTTATCGAAGGGGATTTTCTCTCTAAATAAACCATAAATAAATAAACCATTATGTAAAGAAATGCTACAGGAGTGTAAAAATCTCCAAGTAATGGTATCATAAAAAAAAAAGTTAAGCAAAGTAATGCTTGGGTTTAAAATTAAATGTTGGGAACTGATGTGGTAATGTTCAAAAATGCATTTGTATGTGATTTTATATTGTTCTTGTATTGTAAATTTGTTTACATGTTTCATAATTAAGGTTGGAGTCCATGGTGTCTGATTTCATAATTGTTTACCATAATAGTTCAATATTTTTAGGATTTACTTTGCTAATTGACTCAACAAAGAGGCTTTTTCTTTGAGATTTGTAGGATGTTGAGTTGCAGTGTCTGCGTTTGACCTGTAGAGCGCAGCACATGTATATATGTGTGTGTGTTTGTATTAATGTGGTGTTGCGTGTCTGCAGTCCTGCAGCACTGAGAAGGTGACAGACAGTGACACAAGCCACGGATCTTCCTGTTTATTATCGTCTGTTTGCTTATTAACACCTATAGATGTTAACAAAAATCTATTGGCTCTAGCCACTTACGTTTTTTTTGATACTGCGGGGTGTTTGAATTATTTCGCTTGTGTTGTCCGTCCTTTTCTGGCCTCATTTTCTCTCTCTCCCTTGCTCTCTCAGTCTCTCCACTTTGTAATTAAGTGCTTGTGCTGAAGAAAGCAGTCGCAATGCAGCTCCGTATTTTACAGCAGTGTGGGTTAGTGTGTTGAATCGTGTGTGGAGAAAATCACATACTCAGTTTGCTTTTCATAAACGCACCTATATTATTTAAAAACAGCTTTAGAATAGCATTACAGATTCCCAGAGTGTGTTTTATGAAAAGTAGCACACTTGTATTTTTCTGGCATACATTGATCACATGACTATAAACATGCTGGAAATCTATTGACGGTGTTTATCGATGTCCTACGCCCTGCAGTGGAGGGTTGTTGATGTGGCATCCCGTGCTAAACAGTGATTCAGTGTGTTTAGTTAAACCCGCAGAACTGTACTGGGGTTAAAATCAATGCCGGCTATAAATCCTCATTCCCTTCCTGTTTTATTAAGGATCTGGGAGTCTGAGATGCTGCGCTTTAGGAAGCTCCGTCCTGCGGTATAGGCGGGGGATTTATGGAGGTCTCTGGGACGCTGGAGGTGTCCTTTGTGGGGGATGACTGAAGGATTCTGTTAAGTGAGAGAAGAGCGATGTAGCTGGAAGTCTATTTTTCCACTTGAGTGGTCACTGAAATCACATGTATGGGATATACATGATGCTGTTTACTGTGAAAGGAATTGTGGGTGAAGAAAAACCAGGGCAACTGACAAGAGGAGCTGTAGGGAAGAGTTTTTGAGACAGAAAGAGAGCAGAAAATAGGTATGGGCCATCTTAGAATTCAAGTTGGTCCAAAATCCCTGATGAAAAACCCAGTCTGAGCTGGTTTAGCTGGTTTAATATGATTTCTTGTACTGGTCAAGCTGGTCTCCCAGACCGATCCGCTGAAAAGATGACAGATCCTCTCTAAAACCAGCCAAGATCAAACCTGTTTAGGTCGAATTTGGATTTAAACTGGTCTAAAATTTGGTTTAGGAGTATATTTATGGTATATTTTTACTTTTTTGTCTAAACTATTTAGTTGATGAGGATATTTACTGTATCCCTGAAATGTTTTTTTTTTTTTTTCTGTAAAAAGCCTATTTGTTTAATATTTCATAAAGTACACTACCATTCAAAAGTTTGGGCTCAGTAAGATTTATTCAGCAAGGATACATTAAATCAAAAATAACAGTAAAATATTTATAATTTTACAAAATGTTTCTGTATATATTCAAATTAATGCTGTTCTTTTGAACTTTCTATTAATTAAATACAGAAGTCAAAAGTTTTTGAACAGCAAGATTTTTAATGTTTTTTAAAGAAGTCTCTTCTGCTCACCAAGCCTGTATTTATTTGATTCAAAGTACAGCAAAAACAGTAAAATTTTGAAATATTTTTGCTAGTTAAAATAACTGTTTCTATTTGAATATATTTTAAAATGTAATTTATTTCTGTGATTTCAAAGCTGAATTTTTAGTATCATTACTCCAGTCACATGATCCTTCAGAAATAATTCTAATATTCAGATTTGCTGCTCAAAAAATATTTATTGTTATTATTATGTTGAAAACAGCTGAGTGGAATTTTTCCAGGATTCTTTGATGAATAGAAAGTTCAGAAGAACAGCATTTATCTGAAATAGAAATCTTTTGTAACATTATAAATGTCTTTGTCATCACTTCTGATCAATTTAAAGCATCCTTGCTCAATAAAAGTATTAATTTCTATAATTTCTTTCTAAAAAAAAAAAAAACACTGACTAAAAGCTTTTGAATGGTATAATGGAAAATATTGCAAAAGTTTTTTTATTTTAGATAAATGCTGATCTTTGGATCTTTCTATTCATCAAAAAATCCTGAAAAAATATACTCAACTGTTTTAAACATTTACATATTACAATAATAGTAATAATACATTTCTTAAGTAGCAAATGAGCATATTAGAATGATTTCTGAAGGATCATGTGACACTGAAGACTGAAGTAATGATGCTGAAAATTCAGCTTTGCATCACAGGAATAAATGATATTTTAAAATATATTTAAAGAGAAATCTGATATTTTAAACTGCAATAATATTTTATAATATTACAGTTTTTACTGTGTTTTTGATCAAATATATGCAGCCTTGGTGAGCAGAAAAGAAGTCATGTATTCTGATTTATTTTTTTTGTCTAAATATTACTGTTCATATGTGCTGTGAGGTAACTGACGCTCTCAGTGTGATGTGATGTGTAACTAGCGATCATATTTTGCTGGTCTGGCACATTTCTATAGAGCGAAAGAGAGACAGTGACCATAAAGCTGACAGCGATAAAAAGGCCTCGCTGAGCCAATGTCACCCACCCCTCTTTATTTTTTCCATTCATTTTAAAGGGTAGCTTCTGCTTTCATCATTTATCATATTGTCATTTTTTTTTCGCTCCAACACCGCTGCAGTCACGCTCCAAAATTGCATGTTTGAAATGTTAATCTTAAATGAGGATGTGGGCAGTGTACTATAAAGTTATTATAAATCATGTTCGCAGCACTGAATGGGTATTAAAGAGCTGCCTTCTATTAAAACGCCAGATGTAGGCCGTCAGTCAAGTAAATTAGCTTGTAATGTTATCGTAGGGAGCGGTTTAAGAGGCTGCTTGCGTTTGATTTTTATCAAAAGCAGTCTCCTTGCGGGTTATTGGATTGGGCAGCGCTCCTGTGTTCAAAAAGACTTGGTGAAAGATTGGAGGTTTTCTGGGTTGTGGATTTATAGGGCAGTCAGTGCAACTCTCAAACCTGATGATGAAAAATAGGGACAATTTGTCCTTTTTTCAGGAGCCTTTAGTACTTCTTGTAGAGCATGAGCTCCACCTAGTGGTGTAAAAGATGCCTTTTTGTGTTTTTTAAAGGTACGTTGTTACAAACATGTAGAATGATTGTAACTGGTGACGTTTGCTCATGCATATGATGTTAGGATTGTGAACAGGTTTGCAGCAGAGTTAATATCTATAATCATGTTTCTTATTGAGGAATTGTCTGCAATTACTTTTCTAAGCTACCAGACTTATGAATTCCAACTAGCAAAAAATAAATAAAGCGAAGAAATGTAATAAATAATTAAAATATATAAATAGAATTAGAAATAGATTTTATAATATTATAATATTTAATATAATATTTCATGCTAAATTATTTTTAAAAATTATCAAATATAAAACACACATATAAATGTATTGATTAAATGTACCGACATTATTTTAATGTTTATAAAAAAAAAACATACACAAAGTAAATATTCTGTGTATATATTTTCAGTAATGAATATCTTAATATATTTAATGTCATATTAATGTAAAATGAGTGTAAAATTATTTCATAATTATAAAATAGAAAAGATTTTTTGTAAGGTAAGGTACAAGCTAAGGTGGGACTACACATATTTTTCTAAATAAATTACTCCGTTTAAATATTTGAAATAAAATCTTTTAATGTTTTATATATATATATATATATATATATATATATATGGATGGTATTAAAATATTATCTTGATGTTAATATTATCTCTTTTTATTATATTAAAATAATATATATTTAATATAATATTAATGTGAAATTGGTGTACAATAAATAAGATAATTAATAAATATAAAAGATTTTTATGAGGTAAGGTATAAACTATGGTATTACTGTACACTCATTTATATTTTTTGTAAATGTATATTATTATTATTATTATTATTATATTCAATTTCTAAATAAATTACTTAGTTTAAATATTTGAAATAAAAACTAATGTTTTTATTATATAACTAATGTAATGTTTTCTAATAATAACAATTATATATATATTATCTTGATGTCAATATTATCTATTTTTATTATTTAAAAAATATTACATATTTAATATAATATTAATGTAAAATAGTTAGTGTACAATTATCAAATAATTATTAAATATAAACGTTTTTATGAGGTATTTTTCAGATGTATTATTATTATTATTATTATTATTCTATTTTAATTAAATTAATTAGTTTAAATAATTGAAATAAAATCTTGTAATGTTTTGTAATTATATTATATTATAATATGTAATTATATATATGGATGGTATAAAATATGATCTTATCTTAATGTAAATATTATCTATTTTTATTATATTAAAAATATTTTCTCAGGATAATATTGTAAAACACATCTGTGTATATATATATATATATTTTTTTTTTACAATAATAAATGTTGTCTGTTGATATGCAGTACGTGTTGGGTAAAGTTACTTTTAAAAGTAATGCGTTACAATATTAAGTTACAAAACAAATTGCATGACGTAGTTACTTTTATGGAAAGTAATGCATTATTTTTGCTTTACTTTTTGTCACCTGAGCTGGGAATGCTTATTTATATTTTAATAACAAAAACCTCAATATTTTCTTATAAATTTAGAAGTAATGCGTTACTTTACTAGTTACTTGAAGACAGTAATTTGATTACATAATTCACATTACTTGTAATATGTTACCCCCAGACAAATGTCTCAACATCCTACGATATCACCTGAGACCCATCCCCAGTCCATGGACTCCATCCTTTCCTCCATCCCTGTGGGATATTTGTACATATTTTAATGTTGTTGTACTTTTCAATATGTGAACATCTGCTTGCAATATGTCTTCGCCCTGTAGAGGGCGTTGTGTCCGTGCTCCTTTTTTTCGTTGTAACCGTTTTTCACCCGTTACTTCCCTTAGCGCAGGTGCAGCCATGAACAGCAGCGAGAGCCTCCCCCCCTCCTCCTCCGTCAACGACATCTCCTCCATGTCCACCGACCAGACCTTGGCCTCCGATACCGACAGCAGCCTGGAGACCTCCGCCGGACCGCTGGGGTGCTGCAGGTGACTAACCGCCTGCCTGCGCAACCCCATGTTCTTCAGAAGGTGAACGGCACCCGCGAACGAGAAATCCACAAACCTCTAAAACATGTAATTATGAAGTAAAAAAACGAGTAAATATATACGTATAAAATAATGTATCACGCGTAAATGGCGACAAAGTATGCATTTTCATTCAAAGAAACGTCTGAATATGTATATTTATGAATCTTCACTAGTTGCTTTGCTTTGAGTCCCCCTCATACGGCATCCCAAAAAAAAAAAAAATAATCGGGCATCTATGTAAAGTGTACATTGACTGGCTGATATCTAATACCTTGCGATTTTCCGTGCTTCACTCGATGTGGCAGGGTGGGCTTTTGTTTTAACGAGCACCGATCAACCCTTGTTTCCCGTGATGGTTTTTCGCTGGCTCCGGATGTTTTCCGACGGGCCGGTGTGTCTGTGTGCGAGTTCTTCTGTAGGGCAAAATAATATGTACAATGGCGCCCCCTATCTTTTGTATATATGTAATTGTGTACAGTTGTGAGGCGTTCTCAGAGTGGGACTGACGGCCAGTAGAGGGAGTATTTGCACACCTTGCCACATCACAGCTAACCACCCGTTTCCCTTTGCCTGTAGTCTTGCATGGTCAGAGTAAAAAAAAGTAACTAAGCTAATTATACATATACAAATATAGAGAACCGTGTTTATATAACATTTAAGGGTGAATGTGAGTGCTTCCGTCGCTCGACGGGAAGCGAGGCTGCTTTACAGGAAGCCATTGAGGGGTGCAAGCACCGTCGCTGTCATTTTTATGACTTTCAGTCGCCCTGCCTTTGTGTTTGTGAAACCCAGACTCTCTGCGGCAGCCTTGCATGCTGTACCGTCACCCTTGAAAGACGAATGCAGGTCGAGAGCATGCACCTCATTTTGTCACCAAACTATCATCTCGAATTTCACATTTTTGTGTTGTCCGAAAGGAATCGACGTGCTTACTACCTAAATTTCAGCTGGAGTTTATTTATTTTAACCTATTTATTGTCAGATCTGGGAAGTGCCTTTGAAATAATGCAGTTTCCTCCTAAAACACGAATATAGTAACGCAACGGCTCTGATTGAGGTGTTCCAGCTGGTGTCGGATGTGTCAGGTCTGTTTACCCAATCCCACATTCCCCTATTCATGTAGATTTCCTAGTGTCAAGTGTCTGACTCAAGGTCGTTGTATGTTAATAAGAGGCACTTGGATTCATATTTCTACACTGATCTGTTATAAACCCCAGATCTGAAGACTACAGTGGCTCGAAACAGCATTTGGACATTTATGTCACACTTAAAAACTGACAGTTCTCAAACCATTTTTGAGCAATATAGCTAGAATTTTAATATATTAGGATTCTCATGTATTTTTAAATGTGTCACGGTTGTTCAGATATGTTTTGGAGCCACTGTTTGTTGCAGTGTATCCTCCCCTCTTCACATTTGTTACATTTTTAAAGACAAGTAATGTAGTCTTTCAAACACACATGGCTGATGTTTTTAGTATTAGGTAAAGATAGCTTCATTGAATAAATATTATGCAGTACACAGTAAATTGAACATAATATTTAAGTTGTACGGTTTTGTTTTGTACCTGTATTTGTCCGATTTGATCCATGTACTAATTTTAATAAAGGGATGAAATACACAATTTTTTGTTTGTTTATGTAACAGAGCTTTCATTTTATAACTCATTCTCACCAAGAAACACTCGATAACATTCGTTCATGATATAAATTGTTTGTATTTTTCAGTACACATTATATACAGTTGAGGTCAAAAGTTTACATACACCTTGCAGAATCTGCAAAATGTTAATTATTTAATCAAAATAAGAGGGTTCATATAAAATGCATGTTATTTTTTGTTTAGTACTGACCTGAATAAGATATTTCACATAAAAGACATTTAAATATAGTCCATCAGAGAAAATAATAGTTGAATTTATAAAAAAGAAAAACGTTCAAAAGTTTACATACGCTTAATTCTTAATACTGTGTTGTTACCTGAATGATCCACAGCTGTGGATAGTTAAACTGTCTGCTGTTCTTCGGTAAAAAATCCTTCAGGTCTCACAAATTCTTTGGTTTTTCAGCTTTTTTGTGTATTTGAACCCTTTCTGACAATGACTGTATGAGTTTGAGATCCATCTTTTCATACTAAGGACAACTGAGGGACTCATATGTAACTATTACAGAAGTTTCAAATGCTCACTGATGCTTCAGAAGGAAAACCGATGCATTAAGAGCTGGGGGTGAAAACCTTTGAACAGAATGAAGATGTGTGCATTTTTCTTATTTTGCCTAAATGTCATATTTTATTCATTTAGTACTGCTCTTCAGAAGCTACAGAAGATATTTACATGTTTCCCAGAAGACAAAATAAGATAAATTTACCCTGATATTCTAATTTCAAAAGTCCCCCCCCCCATCTCCTAATGCATCGTTTTTTCCTTCTGGAGCATCAATGAGTGTTTGAAACTTCTGTAATAGTTGCATATGAGTTCCTCAAGTTGTCCTCAATGTGAAATGAGGTATCTCAAAATCATACAGTCATTGTTGGAAAGGGTTCAAATACACAAAAATGCTGAAAAGCCAAATAATTTGTGGGACCTTAAGGATTGGACAGTTTTACTGTTCAGGACAAACAAGGGACTCATGAATAACTATCACTAAAAAAAACAGCTGTGGATTATTCAGGTAACAGTATTAACAGGTAACACAGTATTAACAGTGTATCAAGTGTATGTAAACTTTTGAAAAGGGGTCTGCTATGGACTATATGTAACTATCTCTTATGTGGAATATCTTGTTCAAGTCAGTACTAAATAAAAAAATAATATGCGTTTTGTATCCTTCTTATTTTGGTAAAATAATCAACATTTTGCAGATTCTGCAAGGTGTATGTAAATTTTTGACCTCAACTGTAGCATTGCATGTTAATATTTCTCTAATTCCACTTAAAGAAACAGTTCACCCAAAAATGGAATTTTGCTTAAAATGTATTTACCCTCAAGCCATCCATGATGAAAATAACTTCTTCATCAGAACAAATTTGGAGAAATTTGGCATTGTGTCACTTGCTCACCAATGGATCCTCCACAGTGAATGGGTGCCGTCAAAATGAGAGTCTGATCACCACTCCAGTCCATCAGTTAACATCTTGTGAAGTGAAAAGCTGTGTGTTTGTAACAGTTTTAACTTTAGACTGTCGAGTCCATAATTCATCCAGTGAAAAAGTCCATCCCTGTTGTTCACAATTTCAGACTTTTTTAGCTTATAAACAGTGCTTAATCTGTGCATATTTCTCTCCTGATTCAGACGAGAGACTTTTTCACTGGAGAAAGCAATATTATGAAAATTATCAGCAACATTTACATTTTTGGGGTGAACTGTTTCTTTAAGAACGTGCTGAAATTTGCTCAGATTATGCTTTTGTTTTTATGTTAACACTTTTTGCTTATGTTTATCACCTCTGATATCATATATGACATATTCCAGCCTTCCGTCCGACGCTGTGAGAGCTGAATATGACATCATTCAGGTGCTGCTTTATTACGTTCTTAAACTCAGAACTTTGATATCAAAAGCCATGTTAATGCCCGTTTTATTTGCATGAACATTAGCGGAGGTTTCCCAGCCCATTTTCACAATCGCCATCACATTCAGTTCCAAAGTAAGACATATCATCTCCGTCGGACAGAGAGGGGTTCTGGGAGGTCTCCAGTCTCTGCAAACTACTTCAATATGGCTGCTGATGATTTTACAACAGGGTGGACACGTACATACAGTAGCTTTTGTATTTCAATTGTTAGAATTCAATACTAATTGTAAAACGTTGCGTTGTGTATCCAATTTGTTTCATTTTAGACTAGACGGACAACAATGTGGTGTGCCATCTTGCATTTTATACAGGTTGCTTTTGGACGAAAGGGCCCCCGTATGTGTCGGGTCGCACACAGGGTTAATTTTTGCGAATTGAATGATCATAATCATCCTTGCGTTATTTAAATGAGTTAAAAATGATGAAACGAAGCTTGAAGGTTTTCTTGAATTTCAGCCCAGGAGTGTGTATTTCTCCCATGGTGCTTTAAATAACAAACGTTGGGGTTGATTTCGAAACGGCTTCTGATCAATGTAGGTGTCAACACTGAATGTTTGTACTTTTCACACTGTTATAATGCTGCTTATGAAACCAGCGTCCATTATAAACCTGCGACCCAACGCAGAACAGTGATGTAAACGTGGGAATGCCACTGCTTTGGCATTGTGGGTAAAAGTACTGAACGTGGCAGTATGTTCTGTATTGTAGAATTGACTTTTGTCTTGTAAAAGTGGGAGTGCAGTTTGTGAGCAGGAAACAAATGATTGGAAATGCTGTAACTTGATGTGCTATTATGATGTCATCATTGAAACTCAAAGTGATTGGTCGAGATGGTGGCCTTATGAGAAACGTTCACAATTGTAAAATATTCCCAGGTTTTGTTTTAAGGTTTTGATTAAAGCTATACACTATTCAGCCTTGTATGTTCATCAATAAATGCATGTTCACTAGATGAAACAGTCCAGCTGCTCCCAGTAAACACATCTGTCATGTTCTGTTTGAAATGAAGGCGTATTTAATGTTCTGTTTTAGCGTGGCGTACATACTTCCATTAAAACAAACTGCACAACAATGTACTGCTGATGAATCAATGTGACGTTGCAATCAAAGGAAACACTCAGAGCAATACAGACCACATCATCCCTTACTGTTGACTCGTTTCACTGAGTTTCCTTATTTGTTTGTTTTCTTGCATTTTTTCTTCCTTTTCCTTTCTTCCTTCTTTTCCTTTTCCAGTTTACTTCCTTCTTGTCTCCTTTCCTTCCTTCATTTTCCTTTTTCCTTACTTTTGTTCCTTTTCTGCCATTCTGTTCCCTTCTATTCTTGTTTCCTTCCTTTTCTTTTCATTCTTCCTTCATTTCTTTTTTCCACTCTTACTTTTCCTGTCTTAATTCCTTCTGGTTTTCCTACTTTTCCTTTCTTTACTCTTTTCTTCCTGTTTATCTTCCTTCCCTTATTATTTTTCTCCACTTGCCTTCGTTCTTTCCCTTCCTCCCTTCGCTGTTTTCCTTTTTCTTTTTTCCCCCATTCTCTTCCATCCTTTTTCTTTTTCTTCTTCTTTCCTTCCTTCCTTCCTTCCTTGTTTCTGTCTTCATTATTGTTTCCCAACATTTCCTTTTCCTTCTTCCTCCCTTTATTTTCCATCTTCCTTCCTTCCTTCTTTCTGTCTTCGTTGTTTCTCTTACTTTATTTTCTTTCCTTCTTCCTCATTTACTTTCCATCTCCCTTTCTTCCTTCTTTCCTTTCTTCTGTCTTCATTATTGTTTTCTTTCGTTCATTTCCTTTTCCTTCTTCCTTCCGTCACTTTTCATCTTCCTTCCTTCCTTTCTTGTCTTCAGTGTTGTTTCCCTTCCTTCATTTTCTTTTCTTCCTTCCTTCCTTATGTCATCATTATTGTTTCCCTTCCTTCTTTTTTCTTCTCCTTCGTCCTCCCTTCATTTTCCATCTTCCTTTCCTTCCTTCCATCTTCATTATTGGTTTCTTTCATTTCCTTTTCCTTCTTCCTCCCATTCATTTTCATCTTCCTTCCTTCCTTGTCTTCAATATTGTTTCCCTTCATTTTCTTTTCCTCCTTCCTTCCTTCCTTCCTTCCTTCCATCTTCATTATTGTTTCCCTTTCTTCGTTTTTCTTTTCCTTCTTCCTCCCTTCATTTTCCATCTTCCTTCCTTTCTATCCTTCTTTCCCTCTGTCTTCATTGTTTCCCTTCATTTCCTTTTCCTTCTTCCTCCCATCTTCCTTCCTTTTTTCCTTCCTTCCTTTCCATCTTCATTCCTTCCTTGTTCATTGTTACCCATCCTTATTTTCTTTTCCTCCATCCTTTTTTCCTTCCGTCCTTCCTTCCTTCCTTCAATTTCCTTCTTTCCTTTTTTGTTTCCTTTCACTCTTCACGTTTCCATTTCTTTCTTCCCTTTCATTTTACTTTGTGATTTTCTTCCTCTTCCTTTGTTTTCTTTCTTGTTTCCTTTTTTTTCTTTCTTTTGTTCCTTCTTTCAAGGGTTATTCAATATCAGATCACAATAGCGCAATAACAACTCTTTAAGTGAATAATGGAATAATGAATAATGGATTGTTTTTGTAATCACGAATTCACGCCGTGTGCTAGTTAATGTGACGAGTCTCATGGTGATGTTCGACTCAATCAAGTCGTTATGGTTTCATTTTGACTCGGACTGTGTTTTTAAGCCTCTTTCTCTCTCCGTCTCTCTCTTTGTGTGCTGTCAGTGAGCCATTCTGTTGAGAGTTTCAGATGGAGACTCTGGTTCTTTAAGCAGTGCTGTTTGACATCTAACGCCATTTTCACACCTCCTGCTCCAGGCTGTTGTTCAAATCAAATTATTCTACAAATGCAAGATAAGATGAGATGGTTGGGGAAAAAAATGAAAATAAAAATTAAAGATTTAAACAGCACTATGGATTGCTGTTAGCACCCGACATTTTAAAGGTACTGTGTATGTAATATAAATATCTGTATGTGACTGAAAATAAACTCCTTTGACCTTGAAATTAATTGTCATCTTTTCTTGAATTTGCATGTCTCATGCCTTAATGAATTTGAAGACCTAGACATGTTATATATGGGTTGTTGTCTACGTCATATTAAAATTTTTATGAATGTGAGATGGGAAAGTACCTTAGGTGCTTTAATTGATGTCTGTGTGATATTTTTAATTACCTTTTAAATGTTCATGTGGTGTGGAAAATGTGGAGTATTCCATGTAGATTCTCTATTAAAATAACGTCATAAACACCACATGCACGATAATTGCATTTACAGCATGATGCTGTTTAAATTAGTATTAGAATTTGCCATGCAATGTGACCTCATATGACCTTCACTGTAAAAAATAAAAAACACAATTTGTTGAGTGAGCCTAAAATAATTTGTTATCCTGCTGCCTTAAACTTTTAAGTTCAGTCAACTAAAATAAGTTTATTCAACTTGAAATGTTAAGTTGTACTAAGTAACAACTTAGATATTTGTGTTTGCTAAACTTAACAGATGGGTAAGTAACCCAGCTGCCTTAAAATTTTAAGTTGATTCAGCTCAAATATCCAAGTTGTCACTTATAATTTACGTATAACGTAATAATTTAACGTATAATTTAACATTTCAAGTTGAATAAACTTTTTTTTTTGAGTTGACTGAACTCAAAATTTTAAGGCAGCCAGGTTACAAATTATTTTAAGTTGATCAACAAATTGTTTTTTACAGTGTTCCTGGTATTTTCTGGCAACTAATATAATATCACCTAAAAATATGCACAAAATATTATAAATAATTCTAATATAATACAATTAATTTTATTATTTGTAATATTCAATATTAAAATAAATCTGTATTTTTCATTAGTATGTATATACCATTTTTACACATAACTGGTATTTTATATTCCAGCAAATAAGCAAATCTTATTTTCAGTCTTTCTGAAAATTTCTCAAGCAACAGTGCTACTTTATTTCATAGTTCATAGTTTTTTTTTTTTTTGTTGTTGTTGATCAGCAAAAAGTTGATGTGTGTATTCTCGGTTTTTGAAGACATTTAATTTGGTCTCTTTTTGTCATCCTATTCTGAAGCTGTTCATTGTACAATCTTTAATGGGTTAATTGATGTAGGTTTGGCTAATTAGTGAAGACAGGTGATGCAGGTTACAGAGAAGCATTTAAAAACCCTCAGTTTTTTTTGTGAATGTTTAAAATAAGAAAGAAAGGAGTTCTTGTGTGTGATGAAGGAAAAATAAGTATGTTTAAGGCTTGTGTATGACAGGAGATATTGTGTGTTAAGAAAGTGGGGTTTAAAAAAAGGGACAAATTGGGGAAGAAAGGTTTTTTTTTTTTTTTTTTTTTTTTTTTTCAAAACAAAGTAGAAGAGAAACTCTCTTTTGCTTTGGTCTTTTCTGAGACTCCAGTGAGCCAGATCTTGAAGGAGAACTGCTTTTAGGTTTATTTTTGAGATCTGTTTGGTCCTTCTCAAACCTGGCCTTGAAGAGTCCACAGTTTAATCATGAATTAATTCGTCAACACACAGAGGCAAATGATATTAATATATTTAAATACTCTAATAACATTACTATTCACCTGTATGAGTCAAACAAGGAATATAATAAATCAAGTTTAATGAGAAACAGTCATTTGAGAGGGTGAAATTGTTGGAAATCCTAAATTGTTTTATAATTTAACCAGTTTGAATTGAATTAAGTTGTATGAGATTTAAAGCTTTTAAATCTTAAATTTAGTTTGATATAATTTAAGTTGAAATGACTTGTACAGCCAATTTAAAGACTTAAGTCAGCAAGCTGAAGTTAAGTTGAAGGGTTTTTTCCCTCTCTCTGTAAAAACATTTCACAGCTTGGAGCTCCTGTAATGAATTCACATTTTTCTAACTATACTGCGCTCTAAAATCTTTGTTCAGATGTGTAAAATAAAAACGGAAGCTATGGTGTCCAGTTCGTGAGCAAATTGTCCTTTTGAGTTCATAATCTTTCAATGACTCCATAAGACCAGTTCACAAATCAGCCAGAATGATTCATCACTGAATTTATTTAAATCTTTCTGCAGTATTAAAAATGACTGGAAAAATGTCCTTGGAAATGAATTGTCCAAAAAGCGTGGAAAGATTTCAGGCTAAACATTTCAGAAGGTTTATAAAGATTTTAATGATACAAAAGATTCTGCTTAAACACCTGTGTGAACTTGAGTTGCATCCACTATAATTCAAAAAGTAACTGCAAATTTGTTTTTAGCAGAAGCAACTTGGTTTAATATTTTCAGAAATTTTAATTGTGGTTACTTGACTGAGAAGCTATTAGGGCCACTATACAGTTCTTCTTTATTGAACTCTCTCACACACTCCTGACTGAAGCATATTTATCATCTCAATAGCTCTGTTACCTACAGTGGACTTCATCCATCTCATTTGGGTTCGTTCTATAAAATGCATCAAAACCCGAATCGCCAACAAAAGGCGATCCCTGCGTGAGGAGCACTCTATTATCCGTGCTTCTCTCCAGCTCCAGAGGTTTGTATTCTTCAGCTCAAGCTTGGCGTGAAAATATTCCTGGATCCCGCTCCTTTCTGTCATCGGTAGCTCAGAATGGAATTTGCAGGCTGCGTACTTTGTCCGGCCGCTTTAAGCCTATTATCCAGTGAAGAAAGGTGCGGAGTGTGAGCCAGACTCGGGATGGAGAGCACAGGCCCCCCGATGCCTCTCCTAATAGGTGCAATGAAATACACTAGAGGGAGCTTTAATTCAAACACACCAGTATACTGGGTGAGATGACAAGGATGGTAATTCCCAGAGTGCACCAGAGCAGCGCTTGAGGTCTGTAGCAAAGTTATTACGATATTAAGACTTAATATAATGAATAATATAACATGATGTTTCTTGCTGAAATATGTAGCAGGAAACCAATAAAAAAAATCCACATTGTTTTATACATATTTTGGACTATGGGGGGGCGCCATTATTTCAATGATGTGAAATGGCTGGCTATTTTTTACCACAACACTACTGATATGATGCCACATTGTGAGGCTTCTTGGCAGCCACAAACATGCCACCAAAGTACTGAGGATGAACATCACCCATATCCTTTTTCTATTTTGTTTTTCACTGTACAAAAGAACGCGCGTCCTCCATCACGTGAGATTTCGTGTCACTGTGAAATCGTTCCTTCAAGTGTGTGGTCTCGCAGTCTGGTCCAGACTAGAATCTGAATTTAGAGGATTCTACAGGTAAAAATCGATTGAAACTGTCTTCATGACTGTGGTCTCCTATGGTTTTAAAATCAGTTAAGATTTGAAAATCAACTAGTGTGTCCCAGACTTAAAACCATTAAAACTATATTTGCATTTATGTCACGCATACTGGCGATACTCGGATGTAAACAACAGCATGGATTGCAGGATTTAATGTACTAATGAATACGTTGTTCTGCTAATTTACTGTCTAAATCATGGAAAAAGTGTGTGGAAGCTGCTAAATTGTATAGAGAAGACTTACAAAGCAGGAAAGTGTGCAATATTTGACAAACTAAAGCTAATAAGTGGTAAATATGCGTACAAGCAGTATTCATTAAGATATTAGCCTGATATTTCACCTACCTGACTGGAAATGGTAAGAACAAACACAAATGTTGTCAGGATTCTTGCCCTGGAAATCCTAGTTTAGTTTAGCCAACCACAAATGTACGCCTTTTGTTCCTCAGACAGTTTTTGCACACTTCTCCTTGATTTGTTATCTCTTTTGGCAGTCTGTAGTGCTCCAAATGTTTTTCCTGGTCTGACTGATTAGTACAGCCCAAAACATGACAATTGACCATTTTCAGCAGCAGTAATCAGCAAAATATGCAAGTTTCGTAAGGTTTTAGTGGCATTGTTTGCGTTCAGTGCCGCCAATATGGGCAACTGATGATGCGTTGTGAACACTATTGGAAAAAAGCTGCAATAAAGTTGACATTATTGCTGAAGGATCATTTGACTCTGAAGTCTAGATGTTACAATTTGGCTAAAAAAAATCACCTTTGCCATCACAGGGATAAATTACATTTAATAACAGTTTAAAAACTGGTATTTTAAATGGTAATATTTCATGAAAAATTTGAAATGTTCCATAAATGCAAATACTTAAATTACTAAAACTAAATAAAATCTAAATTTAAAAATAGGGAGGAAAAAAAACAAAATTACAAAAACTGAAAATAAAAATAAAACCTAAAGTATTAATAAACACTATTTTAGTATAAAATTATACTAAAATAAAACTGTTCCAAACACTTTTTGTGCAACATACAGCAAGAACCCTTTAGAAAGACATTACCGCTGCACTTGTCATTGGTGCTTGTTTCATGTCCATATGTGATTTTATACATCATCTGAAAGCTGAATAAATAAGCTTTCCATTGATAGCCGAGATACAACTATTTGAAAATCTGTAATCTGATGATGCAAAAAAATCTAAATATTGAGATCGCCTTTAAAGTTGTCCAAATAAAGTTCTTAGCAATGCATATTACTAATCAAAAATTAATTTTAGATATATTTACGGTAGGAAATTCCCAAAATATCTTCATAGAACATAATCTTTGCTTAATATTCTAATGATTTTTGGCATAAAAGAAAAACTGATCATTTTGACCCATGCAATGTATTGTTGGCTCTTGCTACAAATATACCCGTGCTAATTACGACTGGTTTTGTGGTCCATGGTCACATATGTGCCATACAGTATCAAGTGTAACTTTGTGCAAAGAAAGTGAGATTTGATAGCTGTGGTAGGGGAAGTGTTAATTTGTGAAAAATGACTTGGAATATACTCAAATTTAACACACTTATCATGCTTTCTATGGATTTGCAGGTCATTCAGGTTTGGAAATGATGCTTAAATTTCTCACAATGTTGAGAAATGTTCCTAAATGAACATCCACACCTGCACATACAGTACATGCACAAATGCATTACAGTGAGCAAAGATATAAAAGCCCACCCAGATTCAGATTGGGTCAATACTCCCATTTTGTTAACGGAGGCTTATTAAAGTTCATTTTATAGTTTTATAGATATCAGACCACCCACAGATTTCATGTGGTCGAGTCCGACGACTGATAAAATGACATGAGACAAAATAAGACGAGTTTAAATGAGGTCACATAATTTAATTTCATTGCATTTCACCGAATGCATCAAGCTACAGTAGAAGCATGGACAGCTGCGACAAGGCAAATGACCCCACATGTACCGAGAGATGAACAAACCTCATACGAGTCTTCATTTTAACAGACTTCCTCCCGTCTAGCACCGCTGAAAGCAAATGATGTGCGACAGGCACAAATGACAAAGACAGGCTGAGCGTTTGCCCTGTTTTCACAAGTATGTACAGGTTTACTTGTCTACTTGGTTTTGGTCATGTGGGGAACGCAGTGGCACTGCAAAAAAATCAGGTTCTTCATCAGTATTTCTGTCATTTTTTTTACTCCATTGGGCAATTTTGTAACATTGTCTTAAGCAAACCCACCCTAAACTGTTCGATTTATGCTTGAAAAATATTATTTTTAATACTGATGAAGAAAATGTTTCATTTGCTGTGATAAATTATGCAAAAAAGCAACAGGGAAGACTGATATTGAAATATTTGCCACATCTCATATCGTACCATACTGAAAAACAACATAGCAACTCATATGCTTTAAGTGCAAGGAAAAGCCTTGATATAAAATTTAAATGTAACACATTGAGAATTCTCCGTTTAAATATCAGTACATACATTAAACATTAATTTGCATTTATACAGACATTTGTTTCTCATCGTGGAATTTTCAACATGGTTTCTGCTTTATATACACAAGAGGACACATAACAGCTCAAGGACACATTTGGTTGGATCACAAGAAGAAATACGAGTGACATTCGTGCTTCTGTCGTCCTTCAGGCGTTTCCCATTCATTCATTCTGTCACATTCAAGCTCAAGTTCCTCTTATCGTTCACTCTCAGGTCATTATTTAGAGTCAGATTCACCTTCTTTTGGTTTGACAATCATCTCACCTTCACATCTTAATATCATCTTAATATCCACTCTGCATCGTCCATCATCCCTCTTCATGAGTCCAACTGGTCCACGTTCAGTTCTAAAATTTTGGCTCAATGGGCTTTGCTCAGCTGTGTTGAACCTTTGCACCAAATGTGCAAAGATGCCATGAAAGGTCTGAACGCAAGCCCACACAATGTAACACGATTGGTTGTTGAGTAATGTTAATGATGGACCGTTAACGGCTCACTGGATCCAGATGGTGTTGGCTCTGTCGGGCCGTCGCGGGTCTGCGGTCAGGTCTCCGAAGGTGGAAAAGAACTGCTCCATCTCTTTCTGCAACATCTCGTTTCTCTTTTCCGCATCGTCCTTGGCTCGTTCTGCGTTTCTTAGCTTGATCTCCACCATGGTGTATTTCTTCTTCTCCTGGTCAAGCTCTTCGTGTAGATTCGCCATCACCGTCTCCAATTCTAGATTCCGAAGTTCCAGACTACAGGGAAGATGGAAAAAAGGCGGGTGAATACATCTTTTAATACTGAGACACTTAAATGGTGGATTTAGCTAAAAGTTAATTCTATCATACAGCATTATGATAATATGATTGTTGACACATCGCATCAGACATCAAACATCAGAAGTTGTTTCCAAGTTGAGAAATGAATATGATGAAGATCCACCTATTTTTTTTTTTTTTTTTTTTTTTGACGTTGTCTTTTAAATAAATGAGGGTTTTTTTTCATGACATTAAAAATAAGTTAGATATTGTATTTAATTTATTTATTAAATGAGTTTATTAAATATTTGCAATATTACTGAAAATAAATATTTGTTTCATTTTATTAATATTAAATCAATATTTCGTTGATTTTGTTTGTACTACTACTACTACTACTACTACTACTACTACTACTACTACTACTACTACTACTTTTTTTTTTCAAATATATATTTTTAGATGTAATTAAAAATAAGTTAATAAATTTATATTTATTTGATTAAAAAGTAAAATTGTATTATATAAAATGTTATTTATTTGATTAAAAATAAGTTAATTAAATATGTTTATTTTACTTAAAGGAAATATATATATATATATATATATATATATATATATGTATGTATATGTATATGTGTATGTATGTATGAGAGAGAGAGAGAGAGAGAGAGAGGTATTTTGATTTTTGAAAATGATTTTTTTCATTTTATTAATTAAATATTTTATTTAAAATATATATTTTTAGATTTTATTTTAAAAAAAAGTAAACATTGTTTCATGTTATTAAGAAAGACGTTTCATTTTATCAAAAATAGTTTGTTCCTTTTACTAAAGTTATTTATTTTTTTTTATTTCATTAAAAATAAGTAAATGCTTTTATTTTATTAAAAGTAAATATTTTTTTCAAATATATATTTTTTTTGATTGCATGGAATTTCAGTTAATAAATATTTGGTTAATTTTATTAAAAATAAGTAAATATTTTTATTTTATTATAAGTACTTTTTTAAATAATTAAAAATGTTAATAAATACTTTCAAATATATATTTTTAATTTTATTAAAAATAAGTTAGTTTCATTTTATTAAAAAATATTTATTAAAAATATTTTGTTCATTTTATTAAATGTTAAATATTGTTTCATTTTATTAAAAATGAATGAATAAATGAATAAAATAAGTTTTTTATTTTATTAAAAATTTAAGAAATATTGTTTCATTTTATTACACAAATATTTGTTGCATTTTATTAAATATTGTAAATGTTTTATTAAAACAACATTTTATTAAAAACAAGTAAATGTTGTTCATTTTATTAAAAGTAAGTAAAATAATCACATTTATTGAAACTTTTTGTAATTTTTTTTTTATTATTATTATTATTATTATTATTATTATTATTATTATATATATATATTATTTTTTTTTTTTTTTTTTTTTTGCAATTTAGGTTTTTTTTTTTTTTTTTTTTTTTTTTTTTTTTTTTACAAAAACCTCTTTACAGGATATACAGGATATAGAAAAAAGCAACAGGGAGAGTGTGTGTGTGTGTGTGTGTGTGTGTCTATGTACAACTTATTTAATTAAGTAAATTATTCATTGGTTTGGTTTATTTACTTACGTTAGTTAGTTAGTTAGTATTTCGCTCATTTTATTTCAGTTTTCTCATTTTATTTTCCTATAAATCACTGAAACAATTGGAAACAATTTGTGCAAAAAATGACATTTCATTCTTAACTTCATTAAAACAATACAAGTTTCTGTAATTTTATGGTTGAACATGTCTCTTACCTCTTAATCCTGGCCTCGTATTCGTTCTTCTGCTTGAGCATTTCCTGTTTGAGACTGGACACCAGGCTGTGCAGTGCACTGTGATTGGTCGGCCCATTTGTGATGGCAAACGTCTCGCTGTTATCGCTGCTGCTGGTTCCTCTGCTTCCCCGTCCTCCTCCGTTACTGGTCCGCTGCTCCCTATCGTCCACCGCCAGTGCGTTGTCCTCCTGCACCGGCCCGTCCAACAAAGGATCCTCAAAGTTATTTCCAAAAAAGTCCTGCTCTGGGCACGTGGTGGTGGAGGAGCGGCAAGAAGTCGAGTTTTCGGGTAGAGAGATCTCGCAAGAAGAGGTGGACCATGTGGCGCTATCCACGCTCTGTTTGTCCTCACAGCTGCTGCTCAGACTGGGCTGTATCGTCTGCTGCTGATGGATGTGGACGTTGTCGTACGTGGACAGGCGGTTCTGCTGGTGCTCGACGTCTCGACTTTTAGCCTCACGCATCGTGACGTGACCGTTGGGCACCCAGAGTCCGTTCCGTGCATTTATAGTCCCGTTAGTCACATCCGTGCTGGATACGCCCATGCGAACGACTCCATTCTGGACGCCCATTTTGGTTCCCGAGCCTTTAATCGCACCCGTCCGACGGGCATGAAGGGTTCCCATGTTTGGTAGAGTCTGAGTTTTCTCCTGATTGGCGTCACCGGAGGATGACGATGATGAGCTGAACGATCCGTTGGTGACAATCCCACTGCCTTTGCTAAACGCCGGGTTCTTTTTCACAGCTAGCGGGGGACTGCGGGCAACCTCGAAACGCTGTCCCGTAAAACCGTTACGTGGGCTGCCCGAACGGGGTGAGCCATTGTCCAGAGGAGCACGGCTGGGTGATTCGGGTGCGTCCCAAGTGCACTGTCGCACCCCACTGGTGTTATTGTTCTCTTTGTTTTGTATCTGACCATTCGTAGGCCGTTTCTGTGTGTCGTTATTGTTATTATTAACCAGTTCCAGAGTGCTAGTGTGGTCCTCATCGGGTGGGAAAAGAACATCATGTCGGCCAATCAAAACAGCCATTAATTGCTGGACCAGTACTGTGCCTAAATGGGACAAACAGATCACTCAAACACTGAATGTCATCAGAGATTTCTGAAGTGAGAGATATGAATGAAAAGACCTACCTTCCATTATAGTTACTGGGTCCTCAACCTTTGGCCTCAGAATATTTGGCCCAAAGACTGTAGCCAGATTCTGTACACTCATTTTATTGACACCTGAGTAGGACTGAACTTCATCCAAAAACCTGGAAAAGAAAGAGGCGTCTTAACATTACAAATGAGATTTTTGAAACTATTCAAAATAGTGCCAGTGAGTGGACTCATTCAAAGACAGCCACATATTTAATTCCTGCAGGCATCAGTGGTTTTCAATAGAATCAATTGAGTGATTGACTCAGTAACCCACTCAAAAACACTCACTTTTTTCATTGAATCAATGTTTCATTCCCAAATGAATCAGTGTTTTTGAATGAATTGATTGAATAAATTGATTCAGGCACTCATTCAAAGACTGAATGAATGAAAGACTGAATGAGTGAATTGACTCAGTGACTCACAGACAGTCACTTGCTTTTTTCTGAATGCATCAGTGTTTTTGAATGAATCAACTAAGTGAATTGATAGTGCCTTACTTTCTGCCAGTGATTTGCTTTGTTCCTGAATGCATCAGGGTTTTTGAATGAATCAATTGAGTGAACTGACTCAGTGACTCACTTACAGATAGTCAATTGCATTTTTGAATGCATCAGTGTTTTAAAATGCATCGATTGAGTGAACTGACTCAGTCACTCACTCAAAGACAGTCACTTGCTTTGTTCCTAAATTCATCAGTGTTTTTGAATGAATCAACTGTGTGAATTGACTCAGTGACTCACTTAGTCAGCTGCTTACTTTGTTTCTAAATACACCAGGGTTTTTGAATGAATCAATTAAATGAATTGACTCAGTGCCTTACTTTCTGCCAGTGATTTGCTTTGTTCCTGAATGCATCAGGCTTTTTGAATGAATCGATTGAGTGAATTGACTTAGTGACTCACTCACTGCCAGTCACTTGCTTTTGTTTCTGAATGCATCAGTGTTTTTAAATGAATCGATTAAGTGAATTGACTCAGTGACTCACTTACAGACAGTCACTTGCTTTTTTCCTGAATGCATCAGTATTTGTAAACAAATTGATTGAGTGAATCGACTCAGTGACTCACTTACAGACAGTCATTTGCATTGTTTCTGAATGCATCAGTGTTTTTAAAGCATTGATTGAGTGAATTGACTCAGTGACTCACTTACAGACAGTCACTTGCTTTGTTCCTGAATGCATCAAGGTTTTTGAATGAATCAACTGAATGAATTGACTCAGTGACTCACTTACAGTCAGTCACTTACTTTGTTCCTAAATACATCAGGGTTTATGAATGAATCGAATTGACTCAGTGACTCACCCAAAGACGGTCACTTGCTTTGGTCCTGAATACATTAGTGTTTTTGAATGAACTGACTGCCTGAATTGACTCAGTGACTCACTTACAGATAGTCACTTGCTATGTTTCTGAATAAATCAGTGTTTTTGAATAAACTGACTGAAGTGACTCAGTGACTCAATTACAGTCAGTTGCTTTCTTCCTGAATGCATCAGGGGTTTTGAATAAATCAATTGATTGAACTGACTCAATGACTCGATTGAATGAATCGATTGAGTTAACTGACTCACTGTAATCTACAGAGTCACTAAAAAAAATTCCCACCACTAGTGCACAGAACAATTGCATATTTATTATATAATATTTTGTGATAAGCCACAGCTAAAAGGTATAAAATACAAAATCACTTACTTGCATATGTATTTAAGCAGATTGTAGTTTACCAGAGGTAGACTTTCTACTTGCCTTCTTAATTCCTTCATTCCCTGCACAGAAAGAGAGAGAGAAAAAAAAAAATCAAATACATGTCTAGGTTAAAAAAGGAATACAAATCTATGCATTTGTTTAAACTGATTATAGTAATTAAATTTTAAATGATCTGGACTAATATACATGATTAAAAGACAATTAAACCTGTCCCATTGCTTTTAAAAGTCTGTTGAACTCTTCCTAATTGACTTTAAATATTCATATCGCAATTTATTTCATTATTACTACGCTATTTGTCTAGGCATGGGTCAATGAGTTTAACAATTGATGACGGTCTAGATTTATGAATGCGCTCCAGATCTGTTTTTATCATGGTCGATATGTCTTTTCCCTGCAGGCTCTCTCTGATGAAAATGACTTTGCTGCACCACACGAGAAAGCTATTTCTCAAAAACAAATGGATCTAGTAAAGCCTTCTGCTTCATTTGACATGGTAGTATGATTCTTTGCGTGTACCGCACTCGAGGGACTCTCAAAGGTACGAATCTCGGGGCAGTAAATTAAATTCAGTGTTGCAAGACCCCGTCCTGCACTTTGATTCTATCCTGAAACGATTCAAAAGCCGCCGGTGATTCGCACAAGTGAAAAAAAGTGTAACTGGAAAGTTTGAGGCTGTTTCCCTTCCTCAGGGTCAACCCGTTCTTCTTCAGGCTCAGCGAAAGTAAGGAATTGATGTACGCAAGATGAAAGATGACGGGAGTAGAATAATGAGATGAGTCATATGCCATTCTCTCAGCCTGCTGGTGGGAACCGAACTCAAATAAGAAATAGCAAAAGGAGGACTGCCAAAGAGGTCAACAATAGTTATAGAATCTACATTGAGGCTCATTATAAAAAAAAAAAACATCTTCTACTTTTATTCAGTTTTTAAAGACTCATCTGGCTTAAAATAAAGTTTCTTACTGAAATGCGTAGTAGAAAAACTATTAAAGATTTACGTTATTTCAAAAATTATGGTGGGCACCATTATTTCAGGGACTTGCACTCAGTGAGCTACTGCCGCTACCTGTTGCAATTTTTACCGCAACACAATTCGGATAATGAAATACTGATGACCACAGCTACTGAAAGAGCTTAAGGTAGTGATGGATGTAAGCATAGGCTTAAACCAAATGTTGTACCATCCATTTGCGCTGAGAAACTCCTTCAGTGGCTGCGGAGTCATGACAAGCGTCAACATGTTTACATCCTGCCAAGATGGCATCTAGCGTTTCTTGTCTCTGCCATTTGTAAGCTCTTTCAGTAGCTGTGGTCTACTAAAAGCCTCAAAGGCATTAGGGCTAAAGTGGAGAGAACAAAGATGCTGGTCTTTAGGAAGTTTTAATTGTCCACAGGGATCTTCCCATTCTTTTCTCTGCTTCTTATTGCTAGATTTTCAGACAAAAATTACAGACAAAAGCTGCACGATGTGGCATGTGTTGCGGTAAAAATAGCAGTAGGTAGCGGCAGTAGCTTACCGAGTGTAACCATTTCACGTCGTCGAAGTAATGGTGCCCCCCATAGTCCAAAATATGTATAAAACAATGTGGATTTTTTAAAATAACATAAATCTTTAATGGGTTTTCTACTACATATTTCAGTAAGAGACATCATTTATGATATATTAAGCCATACAGTCTTAATACACAAGGTTTCCTTTAACTTCAAAAGTGGTGTAGTTTAGTTAAAGGAGAGGTTCACTTCCAGAACAAAAATGACAGATTGTTTCAATAGATAAGACCCTTCTTTCTCAGCTGGGATCGTTTAGAGCCATTTGAAGCTGAATTTAAACTGCTTTTGGAAGTTCAAACTCACAGGCACGATTGAAGTTCACTACATGGAGATCATTCCTGAAATGTCTTCCAAAAGAAACATAATTTCTTTGCAACTGAAGAAAGAAAGACATGAACATCTTGGATGACAAAGGGGTGAGTAAATTATCTGTAAATTCTTGTTCTGAAAGTGAACTTCTCCTTTAAAGATCTAGCCTGTTAAACCAAGTGTTGTAAAATGCTAAACAACAAACAACAACAGGAGACAACTCACTGCATCCTGGTCTTTGCTGAGAAGTTTGGTGCAGGCCAGAAACTCTTCATATTTACAGAACGGGATGACCGGCTCAGGCAGCTCTCTCAAGTACAGCTTCAACAAGGATGCCACGGTGTGAACGTCTGTGTTACTGCAGAAAAACAGGAAAAGAACAGGCATATTAATATAAAAGACCATACAAGAATGAAAAGCTAGAAGCATACGAACAATGTAGGGCACTTTAAATGACAGATTGCATGTGTCCCTGTCTCAGTATCCCAGTGGCTCTAATAATGAGTAACAGGAAGCTGGTACTAAATCAAAGAAAGCACTAGCACGTCACTGATCGGCCCGGTTAACGGCCCCATAGAGGACCTGGGCTTGTGACAATCCCGTAACAAGCTGGATTTATTGACACTTTCCGGGTGGGCTGGACAGGAATAGCAGGGATGTGTATAATGTAACCGTCAACTGCATATGCTATGTATTGACCCTTTACAATTATCACCTTGCTTCAGACAGCAGTAAGATCTAAATATGAATGGTGTTAAATATGCAGTGTGCTTTCCCTGCCGTGTCTCTCCCTGACAGCCATCGCCAAAATCGCACACTGTAAATAAACTGGGGAAGCAGCTGCTGGTGTTATCTGCAATGTTTAATATTGTGAAAGTGCAGAGAAAGCTTTTTCAGAGAGAGAAAGTGTCCACCATCTACATTTTAGAGTAATGTGAGGGGACATTAGCTTAAAATGGACAACATAACTGCACTTGCAGGCGAATAATGGATAAACATCTATTACATGGTAAATGGGTCATTTGGAAAACTTCACAGAGAGATGCATTCTTTTGGAAAAAAACATATAATGGGAGAAAAAGCCCAATCCTGGAGGTGGTAAAAAGGAACAATTTATCTTGCTAATGTGCAAATGTGAATTTTGGGTGAATGTTCCTGATTTAAATTCTGCTTAATTGTAATGTCAGACATCTGAGAAGAAAGCAAATCTATTTTTATCAAAAGATGGCACAGTTATGGGTTTTAATATAAAACAAATTTGTAACAAACAGACTCTAAACAGCTGTAAACAGCATCTTTTTGCTTTGGTTTGTCACTGGAGCCGAAGTAAACATGCATTTAATGAGGACTAATTTCAGGTATTATTTAAATATGGTACTTCTATGCTAGATGTCATTTATATTCATGCATTTAGTAGATATGTTCCACAAAGTTAAACATGCGTTGCAAGTTTGCAAGTTTGTCGGTAATATATTTTTAATTATTATTTTTGAAAAAAAAGTTCTTTCTTTCTCAACATGGCTGCATTTAATTGATTAAAAATAAAGTAAAACCATTAATATTGTGAAATAATACAATTTGCATATACAATACAATTTAAAACAGGAGTTTTCTATTTTAATATATTTAAAATACAATTTATATCTGATGCAAAGCTGAATTTTTAGCATCAATACTCCAGTCTTTAAAGTCACACGAGCTTTCAGAAATCATTCTAATATGCTGATTTGCTGCTCATATAACATTTTTATTTTAAATGTTGAAAACATCTATGCTTAATATTTTATGTACACTGTGATTTTTATTTTTTTTTCTTCCAGAATTATTTAATGAATCGAATGTTAAAATGAACAGCATTTATTTGAAATTCTGTAATATGTCTATACTTGATCAATTAATGCATCCTCGCTAAATAAAAGTAGCCTGTAGCCCCAAATTTATGAATGGTAGTGTTTACTGTTTGCGCTACAGGAATCGGCTTCATCGTAAGCCAATGATGGTAAGACGATGATGGTTAAAATTAGACCAGCAACAAACCAGCACATGGAAATTCATTTTACCCATTTGCAACCAAAACCTCATTCAAATCCTCCACGACTACTTTGTTTATATTTCTCTGTGTGCATGTACCTGAGACAAAGACACACTGGAGACAGACGATGAGGCAGTCAAGAGAGATAATCTAATCTGAATGAGATTAATTAGAAGATTTAAAGTTGTGCCTATTTGCATTCATGCAGATTCCTTTCATATTCATAACAGAGACTGTAAGTGTGTTTAGTAGGTGCAAATACCAATCAAAAGACGGCTTCTCTCCACAGTCAAAAGCATCTTGAAGCTCTTTGACGAGGTTGGCTTGTCCAGGCAAACGGAAGAGCCCTTCTTCTCGTAGACCCCAGCGGCGGATGAAGTCCACGCACTGCTCCACCAGCATGGGTGCCATCTTGTTGCCAAAACGACGTTCATAGCGAACAGTCTCTTCCAACTTCTGACCAAAAATCCCTGAAACACATACCCATAGTTCATGAGGATCAAATAAGCTTTTAGGATAACATTTAGGAATATTCTGATGATTTTACACAACTTTGAGATACCCCTGCTGAGAAAATTTAATTTAATTTAATTTAATTTATTTTATTTTATTTTATTTTATTTTTATCTTTATTAAAAAATCTTTATTTTATTAATATCTTTATTTTTTTATTTATCTTATTTTAAAGATTGGTTCACTTCCAAAATAAACAATTCCAGATAATTTACTCACCCCCATGTCATCTAAGATGTTCATGTCTTATTTTCTTTAGTCAAAAAGATTTTTTTTTTTTTTTTTTTTTGGGGAGGAAAACATTGCAAGATTTTTTTTTCCATATAGTGGACTTCAATGGGAGCCAACAGGTTGAAGGTCTGAATTGCAGTTTCAATGCAGCTTCAAAGGGCTCTACACAATCCCAGCTGAGAAATAAGGTTCTAATCTAGTGAAATGATCAGTCATTGTGGTTAAAAAGTATATCAATTTAAATTTTTTATAAAAAAATGACCAATTGTTTCACTAGATAAGGCCCTTATCCCTCGTCTGGGATCATTTAGAGCCCTTTAAAGCTGCCCTGAAACTGAAATTTGGACCTTCAACCCGCTGGCCACTGTATGGAGAAAAACCTGGAATGTTTTCCTCAAAAACCTTAATTTCTTTTTTTAATAAAGAAAGAAAGACACAAACATCTTGGATTGTGGGGGTTAGATCACTTTCAGAATTTTTAAATTTTACTGGATAGACCTAAACATAAATGTGAATATTTTTGGTGGTTATTTGTATTTTTTATTGAATATTTTAGGTAGGCTATTGTTTAGAGAGTGAGAATTCTTGAGCTATCTGACATCTTTTAGAGCCTTAAAAATAGCTTTAACTCAAGTGGAAAAAGTCTATGTTGAAAAACAATTGATTCCTCTATTCCTATATGTAGACAAAAGTGAAGAGAGAGCTGCTAAAGAAGCCTGATTTGAGCTATTCTTTCATGTCACGCTCTCTGAGAAGAAAATCGCACACTTCCTCTCCTGCCCTGTTCTTTTGTCTGCATCAGTCGGGATGAAAACAAGCGTGATTCACATGTGGCATGCATATGAGCGGGGATTAGGCCAGACTTCCTGGAAGCTTTAGATCGGTGGCGCTTTCCGGGTCTCCGGACGCAGACACGCGGTACGAGATGGTACAAATTCAACTAAGCCTAAAAGACAGGAAGGGTTTTACCACCCGTTCCTGATGGGGCTGGATGGATGAGAGAAACAATATTTCACATTTTCTTTGAATATTCACTAGGGCTGTAAGTTTTACACATTAACTTATATAATTAGTTATGAAAAAGTAACACAATTAAAATATTTTAATGCAGTTAATGCACTGTCATCTTGTATTTCATACAGTTGACTGTTGACAAATATGATGCAGGGCAACAACTCCAAAAATACAGTTATGCCCTAAAATTCTGATATTGGTGCCAAAAAAATGCCTCTATATGTGTTTTGTCTCATATATATCACGTATCGCACAATATCACACAGGCAGCAAGAGCAATATGACACCAGTGCTGGTTTTGTCCTGATCTTTCACAAGCTTAAATGTGATTTTATACAACAGTTCACTAAATAAGAAGTTGATATTGTGTTATTTTAAACATTATATCATGTGTTTTTGCAGAGAACATATTACCATTGAAGCCATAGCAGAATAGTTGCGCATCTCCAAGCAACACATAGGGTGTTTAGTTTCTGAATGAATCTGCATTTTGAATGAATCATGTGAATCAATGATTCAAAGGCCCATTTATAAAAAGAGCCATTTACTTCATTCCTGAATGAATCAGCCATTTGAATCGAATCAAATAATTCAATGACTTATATTTAGAGATATTTACCGCCACTTGCTGGCAGATTTAGTTTCTTACTTAGAGTATAATTTCATTAAAAAACATAATAATAATAAAAACATTACAGGGATAGTTCACACCAAAAAAATAATTTCTGTTATTTCTTCACCCTCATGTTGTTTCAAACCTTTCTTTTGTGGAACATAAATATTTTGAAGACTGTTGGTAACAAAGCTGTTTTGGTTACCATGACTTTAATTATATGAACAAAAAATACTGAGATGTTTCTCAAATTATCTTTTATGTTCCATAGTTTATGTTTGGCAGTTGCAGCCTAATATTTTTGTCCAATAAATTTTATGTTGAATCAAGTGAAATATTTCTTTTTAAAAATACGATCTGTAATGTCTACTGGATACTTTCCACATTTAACACAAAAATAGCTTTAAATAATCTTTTGTGGGTATTTTCACAGTCAAATTTATTTTGCGATTCATTAAATTAACTAGTAATTGACACAGCATATAATTAATTAGATTAAAAATGTTAATTGACTGACAGCCCTAATATTTACCCAAGAAAGTTTGACTCACCATGTTTGAAGCTGACGCAACTTTTAATTTTACGGAAAACACTTCTGTGCATGAAACCGTAGTAAAACAAGGGATGCAAGAAGGTGCACCCGAACTGTCTGCCTCTAAGCATCTTCAAAAATCAGTCCAAAGTGGCCTACAATCACACTATTGCCAGAAAATCATCCAAAACGTTCTTGGCTAGTCTTTTTAGAGTTTCCTCCAATGAAAGTCTTGAGGAAAAAGCTCCATAACTGAATCTCAAAGTACTTGACTTGCGTAGATAGTTTTACTTTTCTATATACATCCCGTTTTGGATGAATAAACACAGAAATTTTCTGTGATGCATTTCTGGACAAGCGATGTCTGTTATTAATGGTGACCACACAGGTGTGAGACGGTGATCTGGCTAAAATGCAGGAACAAAAGTACAAAATAAACATTAATGTAGACATTCGCTTGGCTTCAATTCTGTAATGATTTATGCAGAAGCTCTTGCATGAGTGTCTTGTTTCCCATGGAAAGACTTGTGTTTCCAGCCAAACGTAATCTCCTGATGGTTCTCCTCTCTCTTCAGTGAGTTGACCTCAAGAAAACCACAGTGTAGGAATCCTCAGAGCTTTAATATCACATTTGGGTTGAGTTCTTCTGACTTTGTCTTGACTTTGCTGTCCCTGTGTGCAATGGCAGTCAATTAACAACACTGGACACACACATGCACACACTCAACTTCACACCGTCTTCAAGCTGTCCAGGGCTTTTCTGCCGACCTCACGTATTCACACACAGCGCTCTTTGTGCTGCACAAGGCTCTTATCCTACAGAATATCAAAAATGAGCAGCTGGCACACCGGCTCTTCTCCTCTCATTACAGTCTTGCACCTTTTAGGTCTTCCTGTCTCATTTCAGACCTTTGAGGTTGCCTCTTTATTTTTTGATGGTCTTTCCTCATTACAGAGCTCTTGCACTTTCTTTGGTCTCCTCTCTTCGTCTCATCTTGTCTCCTTTTCGTTTCATCAGATTGCCCCGAGGCCATTCACTGTCCTCTACTCCTGTACGTCTGGAAGCAGAGTCCTTTCCCTCCTTTAAGGAGGTTTGAATTCAAAGGGGAGGAGACGAACTCCTTCATCCATCCCTTAACTCAGACCTGACCTGTACTCTAGTATGACAGGGCCAAAACAACCCCTCCTCACCGTCCCCTAAGGTTAGTGTTAAAAAGCTGCTAAGCTCTTAGCTGTGTAATCGTCTGTTGTGGCTGTTCCCAGCCTTCTGCCTTCATTCCTGCTGTTCACACCGCCGTGTTTTTGTGGACGTTTGAACAACGGCACTTGGCACAAAAAAGTCCACAATAGTTGTGGGCGAACCGCTCTTAGTCTGGAAGGTCTTCCAGTTCATTGGCAGAAGAGATTATATGCAGAAAGATTGTTTTGAATCTTTTTGAATAAAGAATAAAAACATGCATTTTAAATGAATATTCTTTGTCTGAACCTTCAGGCCAGGATTAACAGCTCAAACAATGAAACAAATACAGCAAATGTGCATTCAAATGAGCTCTTAAAAAAGATTAGACATGTCAACAGTAGAAAATTATGTCTTCATTAAAGGGCCTGTATTAGATTCTCACAGTCAGAAGCCATACAGGGACCACAAACTGTATAATACATTTTGCATAAAAAAAACTGATGCTTAAATCTGATTGCCTGGGTTTACGCAATTTGCAAGAGATACTTTATGCTTTAGGAAAGACAACAATTGAGATTGCAAAATCTATGAATATTTTTTTGAGGTTATATTGATTTTTGTGTTCTTCATCACAAAACATGCTTTTCACCCAGTGGTCTATTACTCTTTCACATAACCTTGCTCATAAATGGCATGTTAGAAAAGTAAAAAAGTAAAAAATTGCTCTGCATGTGTGGTTACGTAAAACTAGTGTTATTTTTGTGTATCACACTGGTAATAGACTAGTTTGGTAACAAGTCTATTATAGAGTTGTGAAACATTATGTTTGTATGTGCATGTATTTTGTCATTTTTAATTAATTTTGTTATGTGCTTTTGTTATATTTATTAGTTTTAGTTGTTTTTATACACTAACAGTCAAAATTATTATTATTTTTTAAAGAAGTCTCTTCTGCTCACCAAGGCTGCATTTATTTTATCCAAAGTACAGCAAAAACAGTAAAATTTTGACGTATTTTTTACTATTTAAAATAACTGTTTTCTATTCAAATATATTTTAGAATGTAATTTATTCATTTGATTTCAAAGCTGAATTTTAATGATTTTTTTTAGCATCACTACTCCAGTCACATGATCCTTCAGAAATCATTCTAATATTCTGATATGCAGCTCCAAAATCATTTATCATTATTATGTTGAAAACAGTTAAGTAGAACTTTTTCAGGTTTCTTCGATGAAAAGAAAGTTCAGGAGGACAGCATTTATCTGAAATAGAAATCTTTTTAGACATTATACATAACTTTTGATCAGTTTAAAAGAAAAAATATTGCTAAGCAAAAGTATTCATTTCTATAATTTCTTTCTCAAAAAATAAATAAATAAATAAATACTGACTCCCAAGCTTTTGAATGGTATACTGTATAATGTTACAAGGCTTTAATTTTCAAATAGAACAGAATAGAATTCAAATAGAAAGCAGTTATTTTAAATAGTAAAAATATTTCACAATATTACTGTTTTTTTTTCTGTATTACGAATCAAATAAATGCAGGCATGGTGAGCAGAAAAGACTTCTTTAAAAAACACTAAAAATCCTACTGTTTAAAAACTTTTGACTGGTAGTGTACTGGGTTATTTTGATCCAGCGTTTGGGTTAAATGTTTAACCCAGCATCCTTGGTAGTTTTATTTAACTCAACTATTGCTTAAAAATTACTATACTTCTTGCTTAAAATGAAGCCTAAATAGGTTAAAAATGAAGATTTATTAATATGTTCAATAAATTAACATTTAATAAAAAGCTGAATAAATAATAATTAAATAATAAACATTTTTAAATTGCTTATTAATAAATGTTCACCTTTTGATTATTGCTGATGCCTCTAGTAATTATGTGTCTGATGTTTTTACTTAAAACCTATTTTGGGCTCATTTTAAGCTCGCTGTATAGTCATTTTTAAACAATAGTTGAGTTAAATACAACTAGCCAGAAGGTTGGGTTAAACGTTTAAAAACAACCCACTGGCTGGGTTTGTCCATATTTCACCCACCACTAGGCTGTTTTTATCCCAGTGGCTGGGTAACAATAACAACAAAATTCTGCTTCATTTTTTTTTTTCTGTTCAACATTTTGGCTTCTGTGAGGACAGAAGTATTTCTTGTCACTGGATGTCACAGCTAGTTTGGACAAGGTGATATTTAGCATTATTTTTAAATAAAGCTGCATTATTGGTCCTACAGGTCCTACAAGTAAGTTTATAGAGTTCCTCGTTTAGTCGAAGTGAACTTTTTAACTAATACATGATCTCTTTTGGATCACACTGGAAGTGTCAGGTTTTAAAACACTTATGTCATTGCTAAAAGCCGATAGAGTCTTTGAAAGGAGTGATATCATGCTGCAAATTGACAAGGAAAAAATCTTTAGGTCTTAAAGTGATTATAAACAACGACAGCGATCTAATGAATTATCAACCTCTTGCAGCTGCACATACACGATCAAATCAAACCTGAGACGGAGTTGTCAAAGGTCAAGGAGAAGAGACTGGAACACACATGCACTGCAACTGGGTGGTCGTGAAACACAGCAGAACCCCTACAGTGGGATATTGTACACTGTTTGACTCAGTGACCTTTGACCTCTGGGGTAAATCAGCTGACTGTGGTAGGGAATGTCAATTTTGTAACTAAAATGTGAACAAGAGAGACATTCCTGAGGAAGCTTAATTCTTTTGGCTGAAAATATGTAAACAATGGCAATGGCTTTGTGCACAGAAATACCACACGTGGTTGTAACAAAAAATGTCAGTTTGTCAAAATCCAATGAACCAATGGAGTTCACAGTGAAATATGTAAAGGTTAAGACGATTGAGATTACAAACCAAGCAAAATAAAACAGCACTCTGCTGACTGTAGAAATTACAAATGACTATGTAAAGTAACTTAAACGTTTGTTTTATAAAACAGTGTGTTGTTTACATGAAAAAAAGAAGCTAAACCCAGCAGGTAAAGTTGATGCAACTTCAAGTAGGACAAGTTGTAAATTCCACAGCATGCCTTTCCAAGTTTAAAGCTGTCAGTCTGGATCACATGGCTTGGTGCCCTCAACTCTGAGGCTGGACTATATGTGCTTATTATTGTGAATGTTTGATTTCTGCCCACACAGAGTGGGTTCAATCAGATGGCCACGCAAGGATGAGCCATTCTTGCAGGCCAGTGAGCAAACCTTTAAACTGATGGGCAGTCTAATGAGACTGGTGCTGTATGTGGCAGACCTCCAAACACACCCACACCTCAGCTGACAAGAAGGCACTTTTGTATAAATGAAATATAGACTTTTAAATTAAAAATATGAAAACATGCTACTTGCTCCATCGTTTTGAGTCACTTTGACCAGATGCAGTTTGAGTAAAAACTACAGTAAATCATAAAGCTTATAATTATATGTTTGTTCTACTTCATACCATCAGGAAAATATCATTTTTTAAATGTCGCCTGTTCAAATCCTTATCACTGAGAAAGTGGACCCGAAAACAGGTTCAAATAGGTTTTAGACACAAAGGAATTAGGCAATTTATAAAGTACTACTTCAAAATACATTACACAGAAATAGTATATTTTAATTTTATATTGTAATGATTTTATGTGATTTCATGATTTTATATTTTATATATTAAAAATTGAGAAGTTTATAAAATATAAAATATAAAATTCCTTATCATTCTAATTCTAAAGTCTAATTCTTTATTTATTTTATATTTTATATTGTATATTGATTTTATGTGATTTCATGATTTTATATATTAAAAATAAATATCTGTATATTTATTTATTATTAATTAACCTATTTATGTTTTTTCTATTTTTAAGTTATGTAATTCTTTATTCATTTGATATTTCATATAAAAAAACAATATCTGTATATTTATTAACAATTAACCTATTTTGTTTTTACTTTTTTTAATAAATAGTCTAATTCTTCATTCATTTTATATACTAGAAAAATATATCTGTATATTTATTTGTTAATAATTAACCTACTTAGTTTTTTTGAGAAGTTTATAAAATGCCTAATTCTTTATTCATTTTATATTTTACATATTAAAAATGAATATCTGTATATTTATTTATTAATAATTAACCTGTTTTTTTTGTTTTGTTTCTTTACTTTTTTGAGAAGTTCATAAATTGTAAATTTTATTTATTTTTTTATATTTCATATATTAAAAACAAATAAATGTATATTTATTTATTTATTAATAATTCACCTTTTTTACTTTTTTATTTTTTAAATATCTGTATATTTATTTATAAATAATTAACTTCCTTTTACTTTTAGTTTTATAAATTGCTAATTATTTATTCATTTTATATTTTATATCCAAATATGTAAAATATATCTGTTTATTTACTAATTAATTAACCTATTTTTGTTTTTGTTTTTTTGTTTTTACTTTTTTATTTTTGAGAAGTTTATAAATTGTCTTATTCTTTATTCATTTGATATTTCATATAAAAAACAATATCTCAATATAATATTTATTTAATAATAATTAACCTTTTTTTTACTTTTTTAATTTGGAGAAGTTTTTCTAATTCTTTATTCATTTTATATATTAAAAATAAATATCTGTATATTTATTTGTTAATAATTAACCTTTTGTTCATTTTATATTTTATATTAAAAATAAATATATGTATATTTATTTATTAATTTATTAATAAATAATTTTGTTTGCTTTTTGAGTTTATAAATTTTATACATAAAAATATATAAATATTTATATATAAATATTTGTATATTTATTGAATGAATGTTTATTTATATGAATTCAACAGCAGTCAGCATTTGAAATGGATCAAGACCTTTCATCAAAATTGTCCTTAAACCAAAACAATACCCGTTCTTGTCTTAGCACAACTTTGATTAACTTTTTTGATCCACTTGAAATGGTGACTACTGTATATTCATATATTATTCAAAATATCTTCATTTTTGTTCAACAGAAAAAAAAAAAAAACCTATTCATACAGGTTTGGAACAACTTGAGGGTGAATAAATGATGACAGATTTTTCATTTTTGTGCAAACTATCCCTTTCATATTTTATAAGCCCTGACATTTTAAAGTTATAGTAAGAGTCGCTGATGAATGGTATAGAGCTGTTAACATTGCGAGCAGAAATTAAAATATTATTTGACTTATTTAATCGGTGAAGTACTTAAACAATAGTCTAATATACAGAAAAGCTAAACTAAGGCTATGTAAGTAAATGAAAGTTAAACTGTGACCATTGAAACTGTGTTTATAACCATTAACCAACACTTATTCTGACAAACAGGTTGCAGAAGCTCACCTCCTCCAAACGGAGCCCATATGACCCTGCGGATGCTCTTCACCCAATCCTCCATGTCATTCTGTGTGCTGGCCATAAGTAGATAAGTCTCATGGTTGGATGTCATTCGCTCCCTGTCACCCCCTACAGAGAAAACATTGAAATAATGGTCAGATGTTTGTAACATTGGACATAAAGCATCAAAACAAATATCAAAAGTCATCATTTATCTACAATTACAAGGTCCAGCCTAATTACAAGGTACTCTTAGCCTTCAAAACTTTCCTTTACAACAGCTATAACAATTGGAGTTATTTGCTCACTCATAGGAACTTCAACAAACCACTTGTCAACAACCAATTGGGCCTCAGTCATTAAAGATGAGTGGCAGAACATGCCTTTGTGTGCTAAACCTCAATGACACTGCTGTGATCTGTCATTAACCCTTGACTCAAAGCCATTATTTACAAATGTACAGGTGTGCTGACAACTGTGAAGGGTGCTGGGCCTGAGACGTCACATGTTTAGTCTGCCTGGGAATGAAGTGTCTGCGTTGTTTGTGAGAACAGCAAGCATGGGCCATTGGAGCAGCCTTGTGAAATTAAAATTAGCACTTTAATGTTAGAAAGCAGGGCTTTACAGTGCGTGCGACTATGAAAAAATATTTAGGAGCATCAGTGCAACTGACTCGATCAGCATATTTGTGTTTGCGCTGGGGGGAACTTCAAAGGTTTCTATGTGTTTTTGCAACGCTGAGTAATGTATCACGGACATATCTCACAAATCCTTTCACAAACAAAGTGTAGAGAGAGTGTAAATAAGAGATTTACTGTGCAGTGTAGAGAGCTTCGTTCATTATAATGGAACTTTGTGAGATCACGATGAACTAAGATGAGTGACACCTTTTTATGATTTTAAGGGAGTTTGTAAATGAGATATTGATTAATACAACAGTTAAATCAACAAAAAGTTCATATTAAGTGACTTACATTGTCTGACTATAACACTATTGCCTGATTTTGCTTTTTCGTTTGCTATTTCGTTGAAACAAGTCACAACTGAGCCGCTGCGCATCTCCAATCAAACACAGTGTTGTTTCGTTTATTTTTAAACTAATCTAGTGAGTCGATTCAATTTCCCATTCATAAAGACAGTCACTTACTTTATTTCTGAATGAATCAGCCATTTGAACGAATCAAATGAGTGAATGATTCAGTAATTAAATCAAGTTGCTGCCACCTACTGGCAGATTTGGTTTCATTTTTAAAGTATCTCTCAGTTATTTAAATCATTTAATATTTCTATATTCAAATTTTTATATTTAAAACATTAATATCAACATGAATTTATGAATTCGATTGCACTCATGCCACCTCTGAGCCTCGTTAAACATAAAAATACACCTACAAGCCACTTTTGTGTTCTTCTGTGCCACCTCTGTAGTACAAATTAATTTAGTTAATTCTGATCTTATTTGATTGGTAACTTATTCTTATTCTGTTGTTTTTTAAAGCTTATAAAATATAATTTGAAAAATATTTGACATAAAAGATGACGTACTTGAAAAATGCCATTACAAAGGTAAAAAAAAAAAAAAAAAATCACTTTAAGAAATCATATATCACCTCATAATGGGAAGGCTAATTTTTGATCAGATTTTTTGATTATTGATTAGAAGGTGCTCCTGAAATTTTGACTGTGCTCTAAAATTTTTAAAAGAAAATTAAGCGTAGAGCCCTGGAAAGTGTTAAATAAAGACATTTCAACCGCTTAGGTTTTTTTTTAAAATTTTAAATTTAATAAAAAAAACTACTAAAATATTTTTTTTAAATAAAAAAAAAAATCTTTTCAAAATTATTATCATTTTAATTAAATATTATTAAATATTAAAATATTTTTTTAGATTATAAGCTTTGTTACTATAAGCTTTATAAGCAATGTAAAAATGCAAAAAAAATAGTCTTATTTATGTAAACCATAACTTATCAATTTAGACTGATTTTAAATATTTTATCAAAAAAAAAAAAAAACATTTATCTATTTTTATATTAATAATCAACCATATTTTGACATGTTTTGAGAATAAAATGTCATTCAGGGAACTTAAGCTCTTATGCCGTCAGACTATAAAACCTCTTTGTATTTTAACTGAGATATTTATTTTCAACAGTGCCAATTCAAATGGTTCAAGCAAATAAATAAGACACACACATAAATTTAAAAAGGAAGAAAAAATCTGATAAATGCAGGAAACATCTTGTTTTCATCCATATGGAGAGAGATGATTACCAGTCTTTAAAAGCATGTCCGACATATCAGATGCCTACGCTGAGGCAGAGTTTTAAGAGTTAATGGAGATATGATTAGTGTAAAAGACTAAATTATTCATTGTATTCATTTGTATTTCTCCAGGGACTCTATGCTGTCTTGATCATCGATTTTCGTCTGCAAAGAGATCAGTTTGGCAGCCATTAAAAATGTATTTATGGACTGTCGAGAAGCAAAGCAGATGGAAATCGCTGAAGGAACAACAACGGCGCAGTGATTTCCATCGACTTTTCCATGGCACCCCTCGCAATGCAGCTATTGATCATTTCGGAAATAGTTTTCGTGCCCAACCGAGGGCTTTTTTGGAGATTTGGAGACTTGGAGCTTCAGCTTACTTGCTTGACAGATTTGCATTAGTCCCATTTATGAAAAATGACTGTTTGCATTCATTTGGGTAACCAAACAAGGTGTTAATAGGGCAAACTCTGCCCTATATTGCATGTTTTAGGATTGAAAGTTTGCATACTGAGCTGAATTAGACATGGCAATGGAAAACTGAAGCTAAAAGCTTCCAATAAAAGCCCATATTTTGGCATACTGCTGTCTCAAAGCATCTGTAGAATGCATGCATTTTGTTACTGTACCTTTAAGAGTTATTCAACACGTAAATGGCCTTTGTTATGATACACTCGGTCATGTCGCCTATTAAGATGCTTTTTTTTTTTTTCACTTAAACACAAATAAAACTGTTCAGCAAATATCTTAAAAGTCAACACAACACATCTCATTTACATTTCGTAAACTTGCACTAGTTTTTCGGCATCCACACCTGTTTTACAAATGGAAATGAGGGAGACAAAAGCTGGAATGCTGAGCTGCAGCCCACCGCCTGAGGCAAGAGATGAATGGAGGGTAAGATAACGGCAACCTAAGCCAAGACTAAAGTGTCATGGCATATGCACCGACCCACTCACATAGGAATGCATGCGTGCAACAAAGGGCAGACTCGACAGGGGTCCGGCTCGAGCGCAGTTTACAGACCATCTGCTGCGGTCTCATCTTCCTACCGCTTGTGCACATATAACAACACATGCACACTCACACAACAGGCCTGAACAGACCGTCTGATGACCAAGAGGAAGCTAAATGAATCATAAATGAGCCAATCTAGCAGTAAACAATGACTGTTTACCAATTAACACAACACCTGTTTCAGAGAGAGAGATGAAAACCGCAATGCAACTACCATAAGATCTGAAATGGCATTTCACACTTCACATTAAATCACGTAATTCATTAAAACATTCAGATATTTATTATTTTAAAACCTTATAGGTGAGTTTTTGCTCTAATTGGCATTACAGGAAAATGTTAATACTGCATATACAATACCAGTCAAAAGTTTTTGAAAAGTAAGATTTTTAATGTTTTTAAAGAATTCACGTTTGCACCAATCCTGCATTTATTTGATCCAAAACACAGCAAAAGCAGTAATATTGTAAAATATTTTTACTATTTAAAATAACTGCTTTCAATTTGAACATATTTTAAAATGTAATTTATTCCTTTGTTCAAAGCTACATTTCAGCATCATTACTCCAGTCTTCAGTATAATTTTTTTTTCTGATCAAAAGTGATGATAAAGACATTTTTAATGTTACAAAAGATTTATATTTCAGATAAATGCTGTTCTTCTGAACTTTCTATTCAAAAAAGAAACCTGAGAAAAAAAATCTACTCTGTAGCTGTTTTTAACATAATATTAATAATAAATGTTTTTTGAGCACCAAATCAGAATATTAGAATGATTTCTGAAGGAGTAATGATGCTAAAAATTTAGCTTTGAAATCACAGAAATAAATTTCATTTTAAAATATATTTAAATAGAAAACAGTTATTTTAAATAGTAAAAAATATTTCAGAATTTTACTGTTTTTGCTGTACTTTGGATCAAATAACTGCAGGCTTGATGGGGAGAAGAGATTTATTTAAAAAAACATTAAAAATCTTTTGACTGGTAGTGTATAGGCCTATTAAAAAAAAGGCCTCATCTTCAGCATCATTACTCCAGTCTTCAGTGTCACATGATCTTTCAGAAATCATTCCAATAAGCTGATTTGCTGCTTAAAAAATATTTTTATTATTTGCAATGTTAAAAATAGTTGTTCCGATTAATATTTTGGTCTTATCAGGATCTTTGATGGAAAAAAAGGTCAAAAGAACAGCATTTATTACAACATTATAAATGCCTTTTGATAAATTGAATGCATCCTTGCTTAATAAAATCTTACTGACCCTTTTTAAAGTTTTGAAAGGTAGTATAAATCATGCCTTTCTAAAAAAAAAAAAAAAACTTTTAAACAGTAATGTACTGTAGTTTATAATCATATAGCTTTTAAAGACCAAAATAAATTTGTTTAAACTACTCTATCATGCTTTTGTTGACATTTTTTTGAATTCAGCAGCGTCCATTCCCGTTCACTTCCACTGTATGGATCAGAACGGACTGGAATGGTAAACAAGTGAAAAAAATAGTCCAGGTTTCACCACCACAAACCTCAAAATGAGCAGTTCTGCAACAAAAGCCTTTAGTTTGGTTCAAAGGGCAGGATGCCATTCGCAAAATAAGACGCTCTAATCTAGAATAGCGCCTTACATGGAACCAAAGTACCAAACAATGGCATGAAAACAAATACTACTAGTCTAACCATCCTACATTTCAGCATTGCATCCACTGCCCCGTGATTCTCTTTTCAATAATTTTACCCAATAAAACAGCACTAACCAGCACTCCAGTTTAACCCCTGACCCCGCTCTTACTACCCACAGATACTCTAATAGATTAACCTTCCTCTCGAAAATGAACTTAACGATCTATGACCCACACGCTCTCCCCTCCCCTCCATCACCTGGCTGTACATTAACGTTAATGTGGTTCTTTAAGCTAGACTTTTCCCATGAGTATAGATAGAGGTGACCCATTTATGCTATTCCAGGACCAGCAACCTTTTTCCCAATCGTAAACAGAAGCTTTTGAAGTTCTGAGCTCACCGTCCATCATTTTGGCTTCTCTCTACCTCGCAGCGGGTGAGTGACGAGCTCTCAAGGGTTCATTATGAACCAGCTTTTCACAAGTCTGCTGCCATTGATCCCGGTGCCAGTTCACACACTCAGGAGGCTAACGAGAGGCCTTTGTGCCCGCTGAGCGTTCAACAATCACCCATCTTCACGACCAGGGCACGGCTGAGCCAGTTAGCAAACCATAATGTGCCAAGCACGATGTCACCGCTGACAGATCTACTTCAATAAATAAGGCTAATATGCAAATAGCTGTGCTAATTACATTTAAAATAACATCATTACTTTACGCTGCCAAATACTGCATCATGCACGCTTTTCGGTGTGCATGTTTTTCAAGGCGCACTGCTTAAATATCTAAAGTTTATTTGTATTTAACAAGCACATCCCAGAAAGCACTTGAAATGAATTATAAAAATATGTTATACTTTTTTAGGAGCTTCATCTTGCATGAACTAATATGCATGCATGACCTATATGTTTATTGGCATCAGGAACAGTTCACCTGAAAATTAAAAATTCTGAAATTGCACACACCCTCAGATTCGGAGAAATTGCATTGCATCACTTGCTCACCAATGGATCCACTGCAGTGAATGGGTGCCGTCAGAATGAGAGCTGTTAAAAACATCACAATAATTCCCAAATAATCCACACACCTCCAGTCCATCAAATAACATCTTGTGAGGTGAAATCTTGTTTGTAAGAAACAAACCCATCATTAAGGCGTTATAACTTTAAATCATTGTTTAAAACCAAAATACGAATTCATAATCCATAATAAAGCTTCCTACAGTAAAAAAGTTCATCCCCTGTTGTCCTCTCACATCTAAATTAACCAACATATTTGTTTAGAAATATTTTGGACTGTTTTCACTTGTAAACAGTGCTTGATCTAAGCATATTTCTCTCAAGAAGGCTTTTTCACTGGAGAAAGCAATATTATGTTTAGTTTATTCATATTTTAGCAAGTTAAAATCTTGATCAGCTTCATAAGACGCTAGCTGATGGACTAGAGTTGTGTGGATTACTTGTAGATTATTGTGATGTTTTTATCAGCTGTTTGGACTCTCATTCTGACGGCACCCATTCACTGCAACAGACCACAGATGAGCAAGTGATGCATTTCTCCAAATATTCCAAACAACTTGAAACAAATGAACATATTTTGTAAATTTGCTACCATAAATATATCAAAACTAATATTTGATTAGTCATATGCATTGCTAAGAACTTCATTTGGACAGCTTTAATGGCGATTTTCTCAATATTTTGATTATTTTGCACCCTTGGATCAAGATGTTGTATCTTGGCAAAATATTGTCCTATTCTAACAAACCATACATCAATGGAAAGATTATTTATTCCACTTTCACGATATTAAATCTCAATTTTTTAAAAATTTACTTTTATGACTCATTCTGACGGCACCCATTCTCTGCAATAGATCCGTTGATGAGTAAGTGATGTATTTCTCCAAATATTCTGATGAAACAAATGCATCTGCATCTTGCATTGCCTGAAGGAGAGTACATTTTACATTTTTCTAGGAATTCATATACAGACATAACATTAAGTAAAGCAATATATCTCTATATAAAGAGCCGTCTGACAGTGTGTTTAACTACTGCAGAGCAAGTTTACCTAGTGTAATATATACCCCAAGCAAGAACCATCAGTGCATGGTGTGTGTGTGCAATAAACAACATGGGAACGAGCCGTAGACACACACATTCCTCTCGTGCAAAGTGTGTTTATCAGTATGCGCTGCTCCTATGGAATTCTCACAACAATCCATCACATGCACAAACCCTAAAACATCCCAGAAAGACAAACAAAAATCCTTCATTTTCAACATCTGTCAAGATAATGTCCCACCGACATAATAAATCTACACACAGAACGGCGCCCTTATAACATAAGGAGCCTAGATGCATTCTTGCATTGTATCTTTAAACATTTTTAACATCTATGCACATATGCATCAGACAGATGTAAACCATACAACATCACATACATATAGAGCTATTAAAATCTGTGTAAACTGAGCTGATAATTACACATGTGGCACAATGGAAAGCCACATGATGACTTGTTGATGACAAGTTCACTAGCAACTGTAGTTAATAATAATATAAATATTACATAGAGCAGTGTTACCCACAAAATCACCACATGACACTACATTAACGCAGTAAACATTAACCAAATACAAACAAAACATAACAAAACAGTTGTTAACACAGGGTGGCAAGACCAATTTTACAGTTATGGGATCAATTCTATTCTAAAATAATAATAATAATTAATAATAATACTTATTTCTTTAACATCAACGTTACTTTCGTAATGCAGGATGAGGTGGAGGGTTAAAAATAGTAACTTTTTTAAACGCGTCGCGTCGTTTTTTTAAAGCAAGAATAAACGCGTTCTATATGAATTCACCCTTAGTTAAACTTAGCAATCAAACGTCCACATTTGCGATTTCAGACCATAAATCTAGTCTTGTTTACACTCTCACACGCAACAGTTACAGTCTTTCTAGATTTTGCGCGCTTCAAAATGAAAGCACCACACAAGCCAACGCTATAAAAAATCGCCTCAGTAAACATACTAACCCTTTGGCATCCAGTTGCGGGTGGTTGTTACATGCGCATGGACTAAAAGTACTGCAGAAATAAATCCCACTTGTGTTCCACACGGTCGCGCGCACGTCTGCTCCGCACACCAGCACCTCGCGCACCGGCTGCGCGAGACACAATGGGATTAAGCGGTGCTGCTGTCAGTCCCTCCCCTCACGCGCTCGGTGCCACTACGCTGTTTGTTTGGCGTTTACAGCTGCGTGACGTCATGCAGACCGATGACGACTCTGAATGGAGGACGCTGTTGTTCATTTCCTTTATTTTTGTGTGTTTACTTTTTTGCGTGTATGCTGTGTGTATCTTCAATACCTATTTCTAATTTAATTTAATTAATTAATTTATTTTTTATTTTAGAAAAAACGTTGGACATGTTCCATTCCTGTTTTGTTTTATTTTATTTTATTTTATTTGAGGAATAAATGCCAGAAATGTTCAATTCTTAATAAATTTTATTCAGTTTATTTGAGAAATAATGCTGGAAATGTTCCATTCCTATTTTATTTTATTTTAGAAAAAATACTGGAAATGTTCCACTCCTATTTTATTTTATTTTAGACATAATGCTGAAAATAATTAATTCCTTTTTTTTTTTTTTGGCCTTTTATTTTAGAAATATGCCGAAAATGTTCAGTTCTTTATTTATCTATTTAGTCAATTTATTTGAGAAATAATGGTGGCATTATTTTATTTTATTATTTCTTTTTATTTTATTTTAAAAAATGCTGGAAATGTTCAATTCCTTTTTTTTGTGAATTTATTTGAGAAATAATGCTGGAAATGTTCAATTCCTATTTTATTTTATTATTTTCTTTTATTTTCTTTTCTTTTATTTTATTTGAGAAATAAATGCCAGAAATGTTCAATTCTTAATTAATTTTATTCAGTTTATTTGAGAAATAATGCTGGAAATGTTCTATTCCTATTTTATTTTATTTTATTTTAGAAACAATGCTGGAAATGTTCCACTCCTATTTTATTTTATTTTAGACATAATGCTGAAAATATTCAATTCCTCTTTTTTTTTTTTTTTGGCCTTTTATTTTAGAAATATGCCGAAAATGTTCAATTCTTTATTTATTTATTTTGTCAATTTATTTGAGAAATAATGGTGGCATTATTTTATTTTATTATTTCTTTTTATTTTATTTTATTTTATTTTATTTAAAAAAATGCTGGAAATGTTCAATTCCTTTTTTTTTTTTTTTTTTTTTTTGGTCAATTTATTTGAGAAATAATGCTGGAAATGTTCAATTCCTATTTTATTTTATTATTTTATTTTATTTTATTTTAAAAAACATGCTGGAAATGTTTAATTCCTATTTTATTTTAGAAATAATGCCAGAAATGTTAAATTCCTAATTTATTATTATTATTATTATTATTATTTATTTAAGAAATAATGCTGGAAAGTATGATTTCTTTTTAATGTTAAGTTATTTTATTTTATTTTATTTTATATTTTATAGTCATATGATTTTATTACTGTTGGTGGGTTAATGTTTTATTAATGCAATAAAATGATGAGGGAATGATAAAAGCATACTAAAACTACCATTTAAAAAAACAGCAAAAAGACAGCAAAAATAGAGCGTATAATTCTTTTCGTGATGCAAATCATAAAAAAAAAACCCTGTCTAGTCTAGTCATCCTGACCTCCCGACACATACACACACCCAAGCACTATCTGTCTTGGCTGACTCCATGTTCAGTCATCTATTGAGCATTCCCTGCATTCTTCCCGTTTCCCTGATTTAGAAATGCACACCCTCCTTCCTCAGGACGTCCTGAACAACTGCTCCAGTATTTCTGATCTTACTCATCTTTGCATTCACCATGAGTAAACCGATTAGGAATATTTTTTCTCCACAAACAGTGTGTCTGTACACGCCATGTGTCTGTCCAGTAAGTCGTTTAGTAACCACTGACCCAGACAAACTCTTATTCATCTCATTAAATTAAATGAGATCTTCAGGATGCTGGTTTGATAGAATAGTAAATCTCAGAGCTAACGTCTGTCACGCATGCTTGTGGGTTTAACACCAACTGCACTGACATAATCAACTGAAGGTCTTTATTCAGATCTCAGTGCAGTTCAAGAAGCTTTTTCCACGCAGCTGTCCGGAGGCATTCGCAGGCTGCACTGTGTGAACGGATTGTTATGCAAACATACTTTGACTCCCAAAAGTCCCCAGTTTCTAGTGTGCATTGTCTTCTCTCTTTCCTCAGAGCAGGACACCAGTGAGCCCATATAACCTTTACAGACATGAGTAACAGGAAGAAGTGACTTGCCTCCCTTTAATCCAACAAACCCAGTGACCTCATTTCTCCTGTTTCTTCCTGTTTATTCCTCCATAGCATCCAGGATGGACCAGACGTGCTTTTTTGGTGATGTGACCACCAGAATGCAAATAATCATCATGCAAATACACTCATAAGTCAAAAGAGAGATTTTAACTAGTTCACATTTACAACCAGTTTGATGTTTAATACTGCATACAGCCATAAAAGCAAGACTTTCAACCAATGGGATGTGACTGTGGGCGGGGCTAACTAGTGTAACGCTGATAAAGTTCAAAATCAAAGTGTCACAATCTTGACTTCTAAGGACAATAACTTTGAATATCATGAAAGTGATTTATTGCTTCCTGTTTTGGAAATGGTGTTTGATCTGATCCGATGACCCTGTCATGAAAAACAGTCTTATATAACCCATTTTACTGAATAAGCCACAATAGAAAGGAAAAGATACATTCAAAACTTAAAGTGCTTTTCACATAGCACTTAACCTTTTTTGCATTCCACTGCGCTACTTTTCATTTCATTTTCTATGTAAACATAGACTTGCTTTCTTCTAAGTAAACTGTTTCACACTGTTCTGAAAATTGAAAAATCTGGGTTCTTGGTAAACCAATGTTTTCTGGGTAAAACAATGCTTCACACTTTTGCTTTAACTTTTCAATGCACATTGACATAAATGCACAGGAATCACAATTACAGAAAACCATTTATATTTTTAATTTAATTTAAAATGAATCTTTCATTCTTCAACATGACAGAAATCTAGAAAGATTAACAAAAAAGGGTTAACGAAGACAAAAGACTTAAATACTAACACTAAACAGCTTAAAATAACATCAATACTTATTTCCATCAGTAATACTATTTTAATATTTAGCATGTGATGTCACCAAGACCTGCTGGAATCCAACAGTGACTAATTAGCTACAGACAACCAATCATAATCAGCCTCAATGCTTACCTCATTACATATCAATGAGCTTTACATAGCCACAAAGTTACTTCAGTTTTCACATCTCTTGCCCAGTCATTGGGTTTCAAGAGCGAGTACACACAAATTTGTGTGTGAAATCTGTGTGCCAACTTTTCACAAATAATGATTTGCAATTAACTGTCGTACTTAAACGTATGTGAAATTTGCAATAAATTCTACGAATTTTCTTCTCACAAATTAGGAACAACAGAAACCACATGCAAAAAAAAAAAAAAAAAAAAAAAAAAAAGTCCTACTCTGGTTGGCCTTATAATCATGTTAAGATGAAATTTTATACATAAATATATTTAATCAGCTGCAAGATTTCTTTGTATAACAATGCAGATATGTGTGAAAGCCTGTTTCCAGCACTGAATAAAAAAAAAGTAATTTCAAGTCATTTTTATTTCACAATTCTCAGAGATGTAAACTCGCAATTGTTTATCACAATTTTATCACAGTTTTGACTCTGAGAACTGCAAGCTGTAAACTCACAACTGTGAGAAAAAATGTCAGAATTGTAAGATAAAAAGTCGCAATTAACCTCTTTTTTATTTTTATTCGTTGGCGGAAAGCACTTCCATAGATATGTGTATGTACAGCTGTATATGAAAAATTGTGAAAATGTCCTTATATGGACATGGTTGGGTGTGTTTATGCAAATGACTAACCTCAGGCACACTGTTGCTCATTTAAAACACTTTAAATTAATTAACATTAGAACGAGGTTAAAACAAAGATGCACATATAATGTACTCACCCCCTTGTCATCCAAGATGTTTATGTCTTTCTTTCTTCAGTCGTAAAGAAATTGATTTTTGAGGAAAACATTTCAGCATTTTTCTCCATATAATGGAGTTGTATGGTGCCCCGAGTCTGAACTTCCAAAATGCAGTTTAAATGCGGCTTCAAACGATCCCAAATGTGGTTGTAAATGATCCCAGCTGAGAAAGAAGGGTCTTATCTAGTGAAACGATTGATTATTTTAAAATAAAATTTAAATACTTTTTAATCTCAAACACTCGTCTTGTCTTGCTCTGCCTGAACTCTGTGTATTCTGGCTCAAGACAGTTAGGGTATGTCGAAAAACTTTTTTCTCCCTTAACTTCACAAATCATTTTAAAATCATCCTACATTGCTGCAGAAGTTCCGACCCAGTCTTTGCAAAGTGAACATGCAAAGAAGATCAAACACTCTTAACAAAAAAGGTAAAATGGCGATATAGGACGATTTTGAAGTTGAGGGAGTACATGAGATGGGAATTTTTCGACATACCCTAACTGTCATGAACCGGAAAAAAACAGTCCAGGCAGAGTGAGACAAGACGAGCGTTTGACATTAAAAAGTATATAATTGTATTATTTTTATTAAAACAACCAATTGTTACGCTAGATAAGACCCTTCTTTCTCGGTTGGGATTGTTTACAACCGCATTTGGGATCGTTTGAAGCTGCATTTACACTGCATTTTGGAAGTTCAGAATCGGGGCACCATATCAGTCCATTATATGGAGAAAACCATAATTTCTTTACGACTGAAGAAAGAAAGACATGAACATCTTGGATGACAAGGGGGCGAGTACATTATATGTGAATCTTTGTTTTGGAAGTGGACTTCTCCTTTAACAACTTCAAGTATGATTTTTAGCACTAGTATTTGCCCAACAGTGACTGGTCCTTCCTGATTCAAGCGGTAAGTAAGTACTAAGTACTGTTGATACTGTTTACTGTTGTCTGTTGTCAGGGAATCACCTTTGTCGCCGTGGCAAAGGAACGAGGCGGAATGTTTACAGTCATTTCCAGCTAGTATGTTCCATTGAACTAGCAAGGCGCGCTTCCATGACTCCTGCAAACAAAACATATTTTACCTTCTCCGCTCTTTCTATCCAAGTCTCAGTCATACAGCAGCGCTTACGAGCTCTAAGGGACGAACTCTGGCTCCTAGTGCTAATGTGGCATGAATGATTGATGCTGTCGTGTGGAAAGCTCGCCGTTTCTCCCTGCACTCTGAGTCCAGTGACACACTGAATCAATTCTTGTAGCTGTCATACCGACATCATATCGCTCCGCTGCACATCGCAGTAGATTATTCAGCATTACGTCATTGGATCACAGCTAGTGCAGTTGCAGATCATGATCTTCGTAAAACAGTCTTGATAAAGAGTGTTGCATGAAGGATTAGACAAACTCGCAAACAGTCTGTTGTGTTTGGGCCTAATAATCTTAACTTGGATTTACAACCCCTGTCAGGGCTTATGCAGTAAACACGTCTCTATTAGTCAAAGCACATAAAACTATTTAATTACGTGTAGTATGTCTAATAATAACCACATTTAATTATGTACATAAACCAAGTTGTGATCTGGAAAGCTTATCATTTGGGCGCAGAGACCACCCTCGTCCTGCGATAGCTGACGGGACGAATAACGGAGAGATTTGGACGCACTCTGATAAATATGGAACATAATTGATGAGAATTTGATGGATTGCCTGTCCAGCAGCCCAAGCAGCTGTCAGAAGATAACACCGCTATTTGGTAACTGGATCTTAGAAAGTCATGGAATAAATCCAGCACTCGATTAGCATGCGATGCATTTGACTCTGTGCTTTTTATTACGGATGATTGAGAGAGTTGGTGGGTCCGACAGACATGAACAGACATGTGGCATAAACGTCCTCAGTTTATGTAAACTTAATCAAGGTTATCGGATGAGGAAACTGCTCTTCTAAAGATGAAATCACACTAGACTTCCATTCATATGCTTATTTTAATATTTAAAAATGATTAAACATTAATATTATTTAAATAATTAATTGCATTAATATGATTACATAATTATAAATATTAAATATAAATTAAATTCTAAAGAATAATGTGAAATAACAAATATGAAGTTATGAATTAAATAATTAATAAAACAATACATTTAAATACAATTTAATAATTTAATTTTAAAATGAAAAGGAACATTTAAAAAATGTTAAATATTTAATGATTTATATTTATTATTTATTAATAGCAGAAGCATTAAAGTGTAACATTACATCACGTTTCCCAAGTTCATTGCAAGTCCTAAGTCATTTTGTATCTTCAACTCCCTGTTAATTAATATTAATCTGATTAAATAAGTATAATCACTAGCACAATTTATGATTAATAAATTATTGTAAATAATAATAGCCAACTAAATTATACTATTAAATAATAATTTATCAGTATTGAATGATTAAATATATTTATATAAATGTCATTATTAAATCAATAATTTTAGATAACTAAATATTTATTAATTTCTATATAAATAAATATTTATTTATAATTCATATTTATTTATTAAATATAAATATTTATTCATTTTTATATAGATAAATATTTATTTATAATTAACGATTATTTATTAAATATTTATTCATCCCTAGAAAAAAATATGATTCATCAATTATTATTATTAATAATAATTAATAACTAATACAATTGTACAATGATACTATTAAATGAATAATTTACCCTTATAGAAAATATATTTATACAAATGTCAACATTAAATCAATATTTTTTATTTGGAAAAATATTTATTTAGTTTTATTTGGATAAATATTTATTTATTTGATAGTGTTGTCCAAATTACTGTGATTTTGAAGTATTTTTGCTTGCTCAATTACTAGTTAATTAATATAAATATGATTAAATTATTATAAAAAATAGGAACATTTATAGATTATAAGTAGTAATAAATAACCAATTAAATTATATTAAATCATAATTTAACAGTATTGAAAATATATTTATGCAAATGTCAACATTAAATCTATAATTGTATATAAATAAATACTTATTTATTTTTGTATAGGTTAATATTTATTTACAATTAATATTAAATATGTATCCAATTTTATTTATTTATGATTTTTTTATAGTGTTGTCCAAATTCACTGCAGGTTCAGAGTAATGTAGGTTCAAAGCAATTGCGAGCTCAATTCCAAATTAATTAATATTAATATGATTGAATAATTAGAATCATTAACAAATTAATTACATTCATTATTTGTTGTCCAAATTCACGTGTAATTCCTAGTTAATGCTCAATTCCTAGTAAATTAATGTGAAAATGACTGAATTATTATAATCATTAACAAATAAATAATTATATATCATTATATGAATTTTTGATTTAACATTATATTAATAATATACAAATATCATTATTAATACAATATTTATTTTTTTAATATTTATTCTTTATTAAATGTATCCCATTGTCCAAATTCACTGCTAGTTCAAAAGTAATTTTGCTTGCTCAGATCATACTGTGGCGGCACCTTGATGCTGATTACTTTTTAAACTGACACTTAGGATAACAGATGGGTAATCAAGTTATATCATAAAAGAAAAACGATCATCTTGTAAACCCCATGGCTTTTATTCACTCTTGGCAAACGTGAGTGAACTTATTTGTAGGTATATGTAGGTCAGATAAGGTGAACGATTGGCTAATCACAGTCCCTGCTCTCCACCAATCAGCTGCAGAGATAACGCCAGCCATTGTTTCCGTCAGTTAATCCAATCAAAGGCACTATGTCAATCTCACACTTCTCTCTGGGAAAACACAATGTGAGATAAACCAAGTACTCCGGTGAAAGCCAAAGATAGCAGGGAGACTTCATGCTTGTCAGAAGATTTGACCAATAAACACGATTATATCTCCAAAGGTGGCCGTTTTCAGTAATCCCAAGTAAATGGGGCTATTCTGCTGTCCACTGTGAGAAGTTTCTCCATTTATTTTGTGACTTGGCAGAAGCCAGTGGAAGTGGCTACCGTGACACATATGTACATACACACAGTAAAAGATAATAGATGTTTTGTGTTAATATAGAATCAAAGGAAAAGGGAGGACTTCATTGACGGTCCTCTAATTAAAGTCTTTAAGAGTCTGCAGTGAAATAAAAGGGTCAGAGCCGCAATCAGACTGTCTCTAGGTCAGTGTCTGCGTTTGAGACTTTAACATCTCTAAATGATGGCATGGAGCGATGGGCAGACGGGCTCTTCTGAAGCTAGACAACCTGTCACGCCACAGGACTCTGACAGGAAGCAGGGGAATAACGAAAGCAAAGAGACCTGAGGCTTTAGACGGAGGATCTGCTCCAAAATCCAAACACTCCTCCAAAATAGATCACATTTTTAGACAGCATTGCTCCCTGAGAATGCAATCCCATGATGCATTACAAAAAGCAGAAAAATCTATACAATATGGTGAAAAATGTTAATAAACAATGCATTGTTTATATTTAAATAATTTTATATTTACACTATTATTTGGTGTTTGGTTTTTTTGAAGAAAGTAATACTTGTATTTAACAAGGATGCATCCAAAGTGACATTTAAATGACAAATATCAATAAACAATTAATATTAATATGATAACATAATTGTAAATATTAAACATAAATTATATTATTAATAATAATGTGAAATCATATATATGAATTGATTACTTAAATAATTTAATTGCTTAATAATAAAAATAAAAATGTTAAAATCAATTCCTATTTATTGTTTATGTATTTATTAAAAACTGAATCACTAAAGTGTAAACTTACATTGCATTGCATAAGTTGTATATAAATAATTAATTGTATATTAAATAATGATAATCACTAACAAGTTATAGAATTAATAAATGATTATAAATATAAATAATAATAAATAACCAATTCAATTATATTAAATACTAATTAAACAATATAAAAATATATTAATACAAAGACCAATATTAAATAAATATTTTATATTATTTTTTAAAATATAGATACATATTTTATTTATATATTTATCCCATAATGCATTACAAAAAGTCGAAAAAAAAAATCTATACAAGATGGTGGAAAATTGTGATAATGTTGATAAATATAATGCATTATTTATATTTAAATAATTTTACTTTAATAAAAGAAATTATTAAATACATATTTAATTATTTAATTATTAAAGAAATTAAATTAAAGAAATTAATACTTTTATTTACCAAGGATGCATTAAATTAATAAAAAATAATTAACTGACAAATTTCAATAAATAATTAACATTAATATGATTACTTAATTATAAATATTAAATATAAGTTATATTATAAATAATAATGTGAAATAATGCATATTCAAATATGATTAACTAAATTATTTAATACATTTTAATGAATAATTTAATAATAAAAATGTTAAACTACTGATTTATATTTATTACTTACATTGTTAATTAATATAAATATTATTAATATTATTAAATAATTATAATCATTAGCAAATTATATGATTAATACATTATTATAATAATTTATTAGAATACATATAATAAATAACCAATTTAATTATATAAAATAATAATGTACCAATATCAAAATATATTGCCAATATCAATAATACCAATATTAAATAAATATTTTCATAGAAATGAATATGATTTTATTATTTTTATATAAATACATAGTTTTTTAATATATATTTAATAAATAATGCATTTACAAAAACATCTATACAAGATGGTGGAAAATGTTGACGATTAGAATTTTGACATGAATAATTAAGTTTAAATTAATTTATTAAATTAATAAAATTAGTATTAATAAATTAATACTATTATTTATGAAGACATTTCTAATGCTACAAAAGTTGTCAAATATCTTAAATAACTAAATAAACAAACACAACAAAATGTTTGATGGTTTTCACAAAAATATTAAGCAGCTGTTAAAATATTAACTGCAAATATTAATCAACTGTTTCCAACACTGAAAATAATAAGAAATGTTTCTTAAACAGCAAATCAACATATTAGACTGATTTCTGAAGGATCATGTGACACTGAAGACTGCAGTAATGATGCTGAAAATTCAGCTTTGCATCACAAGAATAAATTACAGTTTAAATTATATTCAAAAACAAAAAAGTTATTTTAAATTGTAATAATATTTCACAATTTTACTGATTTTATTGTATTTTTAATTAATTAAATGCATCCTTGGTGAGCATAAGAGTCTTTAAAAGAATCAAAAACATTTAAATGGCATTGTATATATATTTACAGAATTCTAAAACAAATTCTTCTAAACATGACAGCATGTATATATGCTTATGTACCGTAAGTCTCTTCATGTGCATGTCTACGGTCCAAATATGAGCTCGTCTGCTCTTTAATGAGTGACCTGAGCTATAAGACGGGCCCAAACCAGGTGGAACCAAACAAAAGGGTTATAGTGAGCAGCAATTACTGTCACATACCTTCTCCAGAAACGCCCCCTCACCCTTAAACGCTCCATTATGTGCGTTCCCATCATTGACTTCGCTAATCCCAAAGATCAACAGCCATTTTATTAACAAAACAGCCACATAAATAAGCCCATTGTTACATGGGAATCATTTCGTGGTCACACAACAATGCAAAGATACAGATAATGATTTATGTTCTTATGTTCCTCCAAAACACTGTTATGAAACACAACAAATATGTGATTTAGATGCACACAGCACACTAAGGAAGCGCCAGCAGTTGGCAGGAAAAAGGACAATGCCGTATAGCATTGTTTGCCCAGACATAACACATTTCATACATCCTGGTCAAGCTCGAACGCCTAAAGGGAGCCGCTAAGAAAAATTCATGCAGATATCAAGCAGATATGAATGGGTTTGTATCATATGAGTTGCACAACAGAGAGCATTTGAGGTTCTCAGAGACAGCTGAGATCCATCAACACATCTGAGAGCACCAAGATGAAGAAACGCAGAAACTGGGACTGTTTTGACGAAAAAAGGAGTGAGAAAAAAAGCAGAGACAGTTCGTTTTTTTATGAAATTGTCTAAACTCATAAATAATGTCCCACTCAGACAGACACAAAAGGCCCAAGCGTGCTTATCGCTACAAATAAAACCACTCTGGCATCTGTGAGCGCTTGAATTAATCTTCTCGCTTATGAAAAATGACTGGCCTAAATTATTTATGTTGTCACACTCAGTGTGAATGCAAAATTATGACTTACAACACAAGCTAAATGTGACTTAAACACACAATTTGCTTTGAAAAATCTGCCAGAATCAATACTTGCAGCTTCTCATAAGCTTCTCATCTGCAACACTGTATGATTTAACAGCAGAATTACCTGACAAACACTCGGATATCCCGAATGGAGATGAATGGAGCTGATGTCCAACCTGTTGCACCACCTCCATAATCAAGCAGGGCTCCTGCTCTAGCTATCCCAGGAAAGAAGCCTCAGAAGTGGGGAAGAGCTGGAAGAGGAGCGGGTCTTCCAGGAGACTATGGGCCTGCAGACTTGAGGAGCGTTGACATGGTCCATAGTGAGGACCGAGGAGGAGGGGAAGAAAGAGCCGAGGGGAGGGGAGTCGGATACACCCACCTCTCTTTCTCAACTTGGTGAACAATAGAGAGTTTCAACAGGCCTAGGAGCTCTTAAAAGAGAAGAAGAGAAAAGCGGCCCCTTCTCTGGAGAGACTGTCAGTCAAACTTTTGAATAAATTGTTTGTGAGGATATTTATATTTTTATGAAGGCTGTTTGGGTTGGCTTATAATAGCGTGTCTTTTGAACTAGTCCTTGTGTTATCTATGACCTGGTTAAGTACTGATATGATAAACAGACCAAACATGTAATAAATCCAGCAAACACTTTTCTGCTTTGTTCTTATCAGTGAAAGCTGACAATAGACATTTTTTTACATATATATTTATCAATGTATTACCATTTAAAAATGTATTATTTTTTTTAACTTTCTTTCTTTCTTTGCTTTGCTTTTATTCAGCAAGGACACAATAACTTGATCAAAAGTGATATTTATAACAAAAAAATTAGGCAGCTGAAAAGTCAGATTTGCAGAACCAAAAAAAACAATTAATTAAATAAATAAAAATAAATAAATTAATTTATTGAAACTGACTCACCGAAATAAATAAACAAACAAACAAACAAATAAATAAATAGAAAGAAATCAATTATCTGAAAGTGAGCATCAAGATTTTTAATACTTTCTAATCAAATAAATACATCCTTTCTTTTTTTCATTATACTTTAAATAATAATAATAAAAATAAATAAAATAATAATATATTAAATATAAATCAATTATTTGCAACTGAGTGAGCACCACTAAAAAATACAATACAATACAATAAAATACAATACAATTTAAAAAATAAAATAAATAATAATATATTAAATAGAAATTATTTAAAACTGAGCATCACCAAAACAAAAAATAAATAAATATTTAATAATCATAATAATAATAATAATAATAATAATAATAATACATAGAAATTAATTATTTGAAACTGAGCATCACCAAAAAAATAAAAAATAAATAAAATAAAAATAAATAGAAATCAATTATTTTAAACTGTATTAATGTTTTACAGTACTATTGTATTTACTGTATTTTTGCTTAAATAAATACAACCTTTCTTTTTCTTCATTATACTTTAAATAATAATAATAATAATGGCAATAATAGAAATAGAAATCAGTTATTTAAAACTGAGCATCACAATCAATTATTTGAAACTAAGCATAAGCAAAAAAAATAAAATAAATAAAACAAAATAAAATAATAAAATAAATAATAATATTTTAAATAGAAATCAATTATTTAAAACTGAGCATCATCAAACTAAAAAAAAATAAATTAAAAATAAATATTTAATAATAATAATAATATTAAATAGAAATAAATTATTTGAAACTGAGCAAAAATAAAAATAAATAAATAAAATAAATAGAAATAATAAATAGAAATAAATTAACACTGAGCATCACCAAAAAATTAAAAAAATAAATAATCTAAAATAAAATAAATATTTATTATTATTAATAATAATAATAATAATAATTTATTAAATAGAAATAAATTATTTGAAACTGTAATAATATTTCACAGTATTATTGTTTTTACTGTATTTCTGATCAAATAAAGATACAGCTTTATTGTACTTACAGCTAATAAAAAGTATATATATACAGTGGATGGGTTACACAAGATTTTGCATGTTTGTCATTTACTACATAGGCCGTTGGAGAGCACTTGTAAACAACCCCACAACAACGTTCTTGGTCATTACTAGGGAGTGCTAAACCAGTGTTTCACAATCTACTCCATTATCATCATTAACCAGAAACATCAATGAAGAGCTTTCTAATCTTACAGTTTGTTTAAGATAACTCAAAGTTAAAACCGAGGGCGCTGAAGATGCTGACGAAGACCTATCTTCACACACCCTGATTAAATACTCAAGCAGACTCTTGAGTTTGAACCAACATGGTCGCCATCCCAACTACAGATAAACGCTTTGACTCTCTTTGAACAATGGACCTCATATCTCCAGCTCCTCCGGTGCATGTCCGGGGGTCTGGTTTCAGTGCCCCCCACAGAGGTATGAGAAGAAAAAAAAAGGGGAAAGTGGGAGACAGGCTTTATCTGATCCACCATCAACTCATATCAACAGGCCCACAAGCTCCCATCAGCCATTGTGGCTTCATCCGAGCCCATTCGATAGCCATTGAGACTGAGATTGAAAAGACCAGGTCAGAGCAAAGGTGAAAGGCTACTCTAGTTGTTCGACTCTATACGTCTCAACCGGAATAGTCACCACCCTAAAAGACAACCACAGTGAACTAGCACTGACATTACAACATGACACCACTTAGTGCACTTCAATGTGTCTTAATGATAGGGGGAGTATGCTGGGCAGTGTATGGTTACGTGGTCGCTAGGTTCATGACTGTAACTCAGTACGTATGTGAAAGTAATCTTGCGTACAAACCACACTAAAGTGAGCAGGAGAGCAGACGCATACACTCACCTGTGAGGACAGACGCCAATCGCTATTGTAAAGAAGCTGAAGTAGACGTCCTGAACAGTTAGATGAAATTCGATGCAACTTCTGAGACGTGCTGGGAATATGTAGCTAAAGGTTTTAAAATGTTATTTTAAGGTGATGTATGACATTTTTGGTATGTTAAAATACTTTTAGTGCGAGTTTGGGAGCAGGACTATTGACATTTGAAAACAATGGATCCTTTTTGACATTTCTGGTTTTCTTTTTTTCCATTTTAGCAATTTTATTGTGCATTATTGTCACAGATATATGTCTATATGTGGATTTTAATAATATTTTTCAGTTTTAGTTATGAAGTTAGACTAAATTAGAACTAGAAATTAGAGATGCTGCATTGACAACTAACTGATTTTCAGTTAAAAAATGGTTTATTTAAATGGTTTTAATTTTAGTTAATTACTTAATTTTAACTTTATTTATTTTTTTATTTATTTATTAGAAGCGGTATATATATATATATATATATATATATATATATATGTATGTATGTATATATATATGTATGTATGTATATAGATATATGTGTATATATATATATATATATATATATATATATATATATATACATATATATATATATATATATATATATATATATAAAACATTATGTAATGTATGATGATAATGTATACTATACTATATATATTAGTTTTTTATAAAAAAAAATCAAAACATAGAAAATATTCAAATCATCAATATCAGTATTTAATTACATAAAAAATATTCAAACAACAACAAAATAAAATAAAATAAGATAAAAAATATAATAAAATAAAATAAAATAAAATACACTGAAGTATGGACATTCCTCTGTATAATTATTTATAGAATCAAAGAATCAGTTTAAAATAATCAATTCTAACTACCAAATAAATAAATAAATAAATAAATAAAAATTCTTCTGTATAATGACTCAAAGAATCAGTTCAAAATAATCAGTTAAAACTACCAAAAAATAAAATAAAATAAAATAAAATAAAATAAAAACACAGAAACACGGGAATTCTTCTGTATAATGACTCAAAGAATCAGTTCAAAATAATCAATTCTAACTAAAAATAAAATAAAATAAAATAAAATAAATTTAAAACACATAAAAAATATGGGAATTCTTTTGTATAATGACTCAAAGAATCAGTTCAAAAGAATCTTGTATTGTATAATCAACCCACTGTTTGTTTGTTTGTTTGTTTAGCTATACTGACTGTAATAATGATTGTACATTATCTCACATAACAAATTCATATTATAAAAAACTTTTTAAGGATAAGGGGAAAAAACTAAACAAAACTAAACTACACACACACAAAAAAAAGAGAATTCTTTTGTACAATGACTCAAACGAATCAGTTCAAAGGAATCCATTGAAGTAAATCGACTCACCAAAATGAATCAGAATTCTGAGTGCTGCTCTTACCAAGCTTTATCAGACATATGTTCAGTCATGTGTCTGAAGTTTAAAGGAGGTCATCCTGACAAATAGCCAAATCTCTTATTGCTCACATTGAGTAATCTAGAATACCCTCTGCGTCTCATTTCAGGTCAGGACCAACTGAACATTAGTCAGTCTGAGATGTGAGTCCTATTGCACTGTATAAAATTTATTATGGCTATTACAGAGTACACCCAGTACTATCAATATTACAAGGGTCTGTAGCACACAAGTAATGCTGAATTGCTCACAGTCTGCTGATCAGTCAGATACAAACTAGAAAACACATAAGGAGGAAATAATTAATGACTTAAACGTGGGAAAAAACAGATTTGGCATATTCAATAGTAAAACAACACTACAAAGGCTTGAAATGTGAATTTTATGATCAATAGTCATAAATGACTATTGCTAGATAATAATTGCTAGATTGCTAGATAACAGTCATAAATGATGCTTGCTAGAACAATAATTAATGTGCATAAATTGTGTGATCACATTCCTATTGCTCTGAATTCATTATGTGAAGCCTTAATGAAAGCCAACATGGGAACAAAAAACCAAAGCAAGTCTCTCAAATCTCTCATCCAGGCTGCTTAATAAAGCCTTAGAGGTTTTAATGGTCTCGGTCAGACTGCTGGTTTATTTCCAGACTGTACGCACACAGATGACACCTGCCCTGGTTGGAATAGCAGGACGCGAGGTTGCAATGGAGGTCTGTGGCTCACAGGAATGATTTATGGCCACAGCTGCCCGTGTCGTAGTAAATCACGTAGGTTACAGAGCACAGGTAATTGAAGCAAATAATAAATTCACTCCATTGGGCACGTCTACCTAAGACATATTAAATTACTACAAGATCTCCTCCTCTACCCAACATTGTCTGTTCAGACAGCCACAGGCCCGAGTTTAATATTAGTGAATGCCTTTCACTCACTATATGTTGCTTTTTCATTGCCTGAAGGGTCTGACAAAAATGTTATTTGAAGTCTGACACACCTGTGGGAGAGATTTATACGGGGCTCTAGTTGCTGATGGGGAATCAGATAATTGGGCATTCTGACTCACGAAACTGGTGGAAAATTGGTGCTAGAAATATAAAAACAGCCTAAAATCAATACGCCACAATGAATTCACAATTGAGAAACAGATGAAGCTGAGTGTTGCTACGTGGGGAAAAACACAGGGGTAATTTGTCAGCGTTAACTTCACTGACAACCTTGTTCACTTTGTCTATATAACTACTAAGTCTGGACACACTTCCATACTTTATTATCACTGTTATTACAGAATAATAGTAAGATAAGCATTATGAATTATGAAACTATGAATTAGCATATATGTATCCAAGCACGTAAAATTTGTAAAGACCAAAAAACCTTACATCACTGTATAAACAATAATAAATTAATAAAAAAATTAAATTTACTAGCAACTTAAAAGTTTAAAAATATACGTATTCAATAAAATACCCTAAATGAATACACTAAAATTAAATAAAATTGAAATAGAAATAAAAAACAAAATAGTTTTTTAATATTTTTTTAAATAATGTATAAAACTAAATAAGTCTAAAATAACTTTAATTAGAATAAAAAAGTTACATTAAATTTATAAAGTAAAATAAAATAAAATAAAATACAAATTAAAAAACTTTCATTCACCATTACCCTTATCCATTTAAAATAATAATTAATATAAATTAATTAATTAAAATAAATTAATATAAAATAATTAATTAAAAAATA